>NW_027642737.1:0-4995 GCF_032717465.1 Coenobita brevimanus | reverse complement strand
TACAAGAAGGTATTTACAACTTGACTTCATTGCGTCCTTACACTTACAAGAAAATGTTTACAACTTACACGTACATGAAAATGTTGCCTTCACTATGTACAACGTACTGGGTGAAGCACACAGGCAGAGTGGCGGCAGAAGCGGCATGAAAGGAAAGCGAGTGGTGTATGGCCTTGATAACCTGGGTAATGGTGGTTACGCTACATCACACCGCGTTTTACCTGCCAATCTTAAATAATGCGATCACAGTGAAGTATTTTAAACAGTTTTAAAACAGCACTGGCACTGGCCGTGAGACCATAAATGGCATTGGTATGCGGTGGGTTAAGAAATACTGATGTCAGAAACTTTAGTGTGAAATGGGATGCCTGTATCGTGTAGTGGAAGTGTTGATGGATGGGAGTGGCTGTACATTTAGGAAATGTGTTCACAGAGAAGAAAGGATTACAAGAAGCACAAGTCAGAAGCCCTGAGGAGAAGAGTGAATGTTAAAAATGGGAGAGACACTTTGAACCTGGTCCAATGGTGAATTACCACCCCATGAGAGCACGCCCGCTCCTGGAGAGATTGAAGAATGTTGAGCGTTTGAAAGCTGGTTATTGCAGTGTGAAGTTAAGAGATGGATAGGAAATGTGTGTGGGTCAGATACGGACTATTGACTGTGACAGTTTAGAGTTCGCGAGGATTTCATCTTGTGTCTAGAGTTCTATAGGAGTTTAGGTTATAGGTGCAGCCCAGTTCGAGTGGGAAAGCCAGGTTGCCTTATTTCGAGAGAAAACCTGGACCCAACAGGAATTACACTCAAACAGTCTAAGTAGAACGAGCTCAGAATTTGACGAGAAAAGCTTCGTCAGTTACTAGGTGGAGAGCTGGAAACATAAGAATGAATGAATGGGAGCATGAATGCGATTGAATTAATTAGGTTGTATTAATTTTCAAGCACTCTAACGGCGAAATTATACTTTTTTTTTCAGGCCGTGTAAGAATGAGTATAAGTTAGTATAAGCTAGTATTTTAAATGTAATCTTAAACATGTAATTGTTGTAAATATAAGTTTTGTACAGTTCATTTAGCCGATATATTTAAATTTAGTCTTAGTTGATATTCGCCAAGGTGAGCATGATTCTGCTAAGTGTGGTGAAAACATACTGCTCGAACACCAGCGTTTCCAACAAGGTGTATAGCCGTGGAAATTGTGGAAATTAACAATACTCCTTCATATTCTGATCGAGATCTATGTTAATGTTATATTGTTACTGAATATGTAGTGGTGGATTGAGAGTTGTCTGGGTGCTGTTGATGATAGTCATTTGGCAAACGCAGAATTGTGGCGTCGTGTTCTCAGTCATGATATGGTTCGGCATGGAAAAAATTGTTCAGAATTCCCCATTTCTTGGCTTCGACTATATGATATTACAAAAATGTCGAGTGCTAACGTATTTTTGTACATTTAAATGTAGTAATGATATCAGTTGCTAGCCCTGTGATACTGATCAAAAATATAAATAAGTGGGTAACACCAATCAGCCCTATCGTTCACAATTTAGTGCCGGAACTCTCTCCATGTAATGTAAGTCATCATATACGTTCGTGAGAGTGTGATGATGATTTCCCAAATCCAAACTTGAAATTTTGAATGTCATTTGACAGAACATACAATTTCATGCGTAGCCTCCCTTTTTCATAGATCGTAAATCAAAGGTACATATCAGCTGGTGTGACACATAATATATATATTTAGTCTTAAGAGAATCTTTGATAACCGAATTTTTAGGTTTCTTCCTCAAGAGTCATCTTAGTTAATATATCCCGTATGTAAGTATTCTTTGACTATTATTTAGTTTGTAGATTCATACTATATTTCTGGAGATATAAATCCTGATATTTTGTTTGCTGTTTCATTTACAGTTCAAAGAGTAATCTGGCTTTCAATTCTTAATGCTTAGTAAATCTTAGGGATATTTCAGGCTAGAGAGTAATTTTGAAGATTTGAGATTGTTTAGCCTGCAAAGGAGAGTATATCTATTGAAAACCCACCTTAAATAAGATCACGTTACCCCCATTTCTAATAAAATTCTGATCATTTGACAATTCTCATCATTACACTGGTGATCTAAATTTCCTCATTTACAAAATTTATGCGAGCGCACAGCGTTCAAAATTCAATTAAGTATAAGTCTTGATAGACCAAAATAGTTGAAGCACTACATAGCCATGCACACAATAAAGTAGATTATCAGCCATACCCGCAAAGTAAAGCATTTATTAACCATGACACTCCTCACACCGTTTATCCTGATGTACCCATTAATGCAATGGCAGTTGAGGTATGGCACCTTATTCTTAACGAGAGTATCCCATCAACATATGAATACCTTGCAACATTTTGTCATGGTAGCTCTCAACGATATCCATGTTTTGCATTGGAGTCCATCATTTGCTCCAATTTTCAAATCTCGCACATGATTTTTGTAATGGAGATGCGGGATAAACAAACTCCCGAAAAGCCGATTCCAGGGAACACTTGACCCCGTCTTTAAACCCACTTAATGCTCCCTTGTCTTAACCCAGTGACCCTGAATAGACATGGTGCTCTGAGGTCTCTGACACTGGGCACCTGGACACATTGCAGGCAGCAGTGGTCCCCACTTTAGCATGGCGACGTGGCGGACCCAAGCACGTGCTTCCCGAGGACAGAGCAAGCAGCGCGAAACAGTGATATTTGATGTATTGTGGTGGGAAGGCCGGCCTGGACTCCCGGCGCGCATCAGTCCCTAGAGGGAGGGCGAGGACGAGGGAGGAAGAGGACAGAACCGTGGGATGTGGTGGAAACTACCTCGTGGCTCGGGAGAGGAAGGATTTCGCCGTGAGACCTGAAAGAGGCAGCAAGGAGGAGGATCAGGTATGAGCCCTGGTGCTGTGTAGAGGTGGTGGTGTAATGAGTGAGGTGGTGAGGTGAAATTGGTGTGGAGGAGTGGTGGTGAGGGAGAAAGTCGTGGTGTGCGGCTGCGTGTGGAAGAATGGAAGGGAAGGGGAGAGAGGGAGAGGGAAGAGGAGGCGAGTGAGGGAAGGGGGCACTCTCCACCCTAGCTCCCCCAACCTCCCCCCACCCCCCCCGCTCGTTCCCTCCCCCCCCATTTAGTGAGAGGGAATCCTCACGCCCGGCTCCACCGGGTGGATTTCTTCACACGGGGAGGAATTTGTGGAGGCGGATTGTGGAACGAGACTAATGCATTTGCAAGCAGCCAGCCATGAAAACAGCATGAAAGTATTCACAAAAACTGGCCCCTCAATATGATTGCAGACAAACACTATAAGTGAGATGTTTATCTTTCTAGCCCTGGTCTTTTGATGAGTGTTGTGCTACAGAAGAGACAAATTCGGCATATACAGACAGTGTACCACACCTTGGGAGGGAATAGAATTTCAGGAAATTGATGCCATGACTAATGCAAAGTAACCACTGAGCTCTATAGTATGGAGAGGATATCTCTGCGTGGAGCTGATTCTGGCCTCCATATTGAAACACTGACATTTAGAATTAAAATTCAAATGCTTATTTCCACTAAGCAGTGATTGTGAAATAAAGAGACACTTTTGCTAATACAAAACACATATGGATTATGTTGTTTTCTGACTAGTTCAACAGATTATATCAGGTACATTTAACCAAATCAGTAAAAAAACAACGCCATAGGAATTTGCTGCAGTGCAGAACATGGCACTATAATCATGAAACCGAATGGTATGGAAATATCTACAAGAGAGTGTGAACAGAAGAGAAGAGGACATGGAAAGTGATAAATGGGCCCGTTTTTAGTGGCCTCGTTCATGCACGAGACAAAGGGGAAGAATCTTCCTCCCCACCCCGGGGGTGGGTGCTGGCAAGACCTTGCCTTGTGAAATGTAGTGCCCATCTCTCTCTGATGAATTCCTGTATCCATATTTGCATCCAGAAAGCACAGCTGACATATATTATGGAATCATCGGCTGCCCAGCGAGTATCAGTTCAAAACCGTGAGCATCAGGCGGGTGGCATGGCCGCGTCCAGCTACATAGGGGGTATGCTGTGCTAGCCGTGAAAGCCTCTCCCTTCTCAGTGGCAAATAACACGAATAGAATGATGAGAATAAAGACAGTGATTTGATCACCTGAAAAGTTCCACCTCGAGTTTAGCGAGACCGGAAGTCTCGTGTTATTGGAGAGGCAATATTTCATTTCACCAGTACATACCCAATAAAGTGCCCTTCAGGTTCAAGATCTTGTTATGACTGCTGGAGCTGGTTATGTGCAAGGCGAGTCATACACCCCGGCCACAGACATGTGGAGATCGAAATTATTGGACTTCTCGAGATAGTGGTAAGACAATGATAGAGGAGTACCTTCATCGTGGTCATGTGGACAGCTGGTATTAGCCTTCACAAACTGCAGTACCTGCATTTCCCGGGAGTCTGTGGCTCACGCGCGCCTCGGTCTGTGAGTCTCCAGCAGGCTGGAGAGTGGTGCAATCAAGGCTAATGCGTGATCCCGCTAACAAGGAGTTCCGCTCTATCACACCGCCCCACACTCACAGATTCCGTGGATTTGGCGAAGGAGAAACCGTCTGGGTCAGTGACCAGAATGCAATATCAACATGAGGCAAGTGGGAGCCATCCGACATCCATGATTTCCAGTGTGAGAGGTGTGCCAGGACCACGATGAAGTGCTCTTCTTCCGCCTTGATATAACGGTCACAGACACACTACACTCCTTGCCATGACTACAGAACCTCAGAGACCTTTGAAATTGTGAGGGCTGGCCCGCAAATCTTCGCAAAGTATACAAAGAGACAGGCATCTACCCGCCCCCGCCCCTACCCACTACCACACAGGTTTTCCTACGCCTCACCGCCACTTCCTGACCTCCTTAAGCTTCCTCAACGAACTGCTCTAGCCCCGAGTGTAGTGTCCGTCTGTAGCAATTCCCTTAGTGAAGAAGTACCACTCACAGAAAGAC
>NW_027642736.1:0-18147 GCF_032717465.1 Coenobita brevimanus | reverse complement strand
TAGAAGAGGAATCAGTATGTGAGGGAGGGTAAGAGGAATTTGTATACTAGGGTGAGTAAGAGGAGGAATCAGTATGTGAGGGTGGGTAAGAGGAAGAATCAGTATGTAAGGGTAAGAGGAGGAATCAGAATGTGAGGATGAGTAAGAGGAATATGTGTACTAGGGTGAGTAAGAGGAGGAATCAGTATGTAAGGGTGAGTAAGAGGAATATGTGTACTAGGGTGAGTAAGAGGAGGAATCAGTATGTAAGGGTGAATAAGAGGAAAAGTAAGAGGAATAAATACGTATGGATATCAGTTATTTAAGTCTGTCCTCATGACTCTAACTTGGCCTAAAATTACCATTCTTGAATCACTCATGTAACTAGAGATTAACCTTAGAATATGATGCTAGTCATGAAGAAGTGCTATTGTACTATCCAGGGACACAGTATTGCCTGATTTTGCCACAGAGCTACGTGAAATAAGCTGGAAAAGGACGAAAATCTGGGTCAAAGTACGTGAAATTAATTGCAAAGGGACGAAAATCGAAGCATAACTACGTGAAAAAAGCTGCAAAAAAAGACAAAAATTTATGCCAAGACGTGAAATCAACTGCAAAAAGACGAGAATTTATGCGAACACGTGATATAAGTTGCTTAAGGACGAAAATGGTTGTTAATGTACGTGAAATAAGCTGCAAAAGGACAAAAACTTATGTCAACACGAGAAACAAGCCGCAAAAAGACGAGATTTTATGCGAACACGTGAAATGAGCTGCCAAGTGGACGAAACCCCTGGCCAAGTTAAGGTGAAAGGAGTGCATTTTCCCCCTGTACGAGGTGGTCTGGCTAATAATTTCCTTGTGGTTGGTGGGCTGGAAGATGAGAGACAGACGAATCCTGAAGGGAGATGCTGTGGCTATACTGGGCTTCAAACTATTTCCATTACATTAGCCAGCGGTTCTATACATCCAAGGACGGAACACCTACACTTTTCAGATTGCTTAAGGTATGATCATTATTATTATTATCGTTATCATTATTATTATTATTACTAGCTTCTACTTCTACTGATACTTCCACGCCTACAACTACTACTGCTGCTACTGCTGCTATTATTATCATTATCAATAATAATAATATTATTATTATTATTATTATTATTTTCATTCTTCCTTTTTCATGTTATTATTAGTATTGGTGGTGGGTAGGGACGTTGGTGGTGGGTGGAGACGCTCACTCATCCACTCACTCGATGTAGTGCTGCTTTAAGGTGTCTGTCCTTTCCTCTTTTCCTTCCTTCCTCTTCTGTCTTTCTTTCCTTCATTCTTTACTCTTCCTTCTGCCTGTTGGTCACGTTACACCCCCACTTATGTCTTTCTTTTCCTTCATTCTTTCCTCTTCCTTCTGCCTGTGGGTCACTTTACACTCCCTCTTCTCTGTCTTTCTTTCCTTCATTCTTTTTCCTCTTCCTTCTGCCTGTGGGTCGCTTTACACTCCCTCTTCTGTCTTTTCTTTCCTTCATTCTTTCCTCTTCCTTCTGCCTGTGGGTGACTTTACGCTGAGTGACAAGCCAAATGGTTTCCTGTACACACCAGAAAACCATTTACTATGCTGGGTGGTAACCATATGACCAAAGTATGGCACGTGGTGGTTTAGTGGGTACTTAGGCTCTCAATCGGATTGGAGCCTTTGTAGGTTTATATCCAAGGGATGGTTGGGGTTTATTGCTCACTTAATGCCACTCAAGGATGAGTGAGGCTGGTCACTCTTATCATAAATGTCAGGACCAACTTGCCCAGCCCCGGGCTCCTACGTTCCTCATTGGACAACATGGGAGTGGATGATGGATGGATGGATTATAATAATAATAATAATAATAATAATAATAATAATAATTATTATTATTATTACTATTATGCCTCCGCCCGCCCATGGTGGAGGAGGCATTAAGTGGTGGGTCTGTCCGTGCATGTGTGCGTGCGTGTGTGCGTGGGTGGGTTCGTGCGTCCTTAAAACTCATGTGGGCGTGATATCTCCTGAACCCAATGACGGTTTTCCACCAAACTTATGTCAGTGATGCAGTGTGAGAGATGATGAACTGATTAGTTCAGCTAGGTCAAGGGGTCAAAAGGTTAAGGTCATATGGGGTTTACTTAGTTTATCCTTGTGGACACGGTACCTCCTGAACCCCTCGACGGATTTTAGACCAAAACTTATGTCAGTGATACCATATGAAGAGACAAATGAACTAATTAGGTCAACAAGGTCACGAGGTCAAAGGCTACTAAGAGTCATATGGATGTGGGCACGATATCTCCTGAACCCCTCGATGCATTCCTACCAAACTTTTGTCAGTGATACAGTGATGAAGGGGCAATGAACTGATTAGGTCAGCAAGGTCAAGAGGTCAAAGGTGATGGTCATATGGAGTCGAATTTGTTTTAGTCTCATTTCAACCCACAGTGAGGTTGTACGGCCAGTCTGTGTGCAAGGCTTGACAGAGGCACACCGAGCCATACTTTGCCTTGACAGCTCCAGGCCTAAGTTTTCGATGCTTAATTATTATTATCATTATTATTATTATTATTATTATTATTATTTTTATTATTATTATTATTATAATTATTATTGTTACTACTACTACTGCTATTACTACTACTACCACCGCCACCACCACCACCAAGACTACTGCTACTGCTACAACTATCACTACTACTACTACTATTATTATTATATTTCTTCTTCTTCTTCTTATATGGTGTTGCTGATGACGATTATGATGAAACTGTTGATACTGATAATGATGACAAAGATAATGCTGCTGCTGCTACTTATTGCTGCTGCTAATAATAATAATAATAATAACAATAATAATAATAATAATACAACAATAATAATAATAATAATAATAATAATAATAATAATAATAATAATAATAATAATAATAATAATAATGATAATAATAGTATTGATAATAATAATAATTAATAATAATAATAATATAATAATAATAATAATAACAATAATAATAATAATAATAAACAATAATAATAATGAATATAATAAAAACAAATAAACAATAACAACAATAATAATAATAATGATAATAATAATAATAATAATAATAATAATAATAATAATAATAATACTCTCACCCTCCAGGAATGCTTCACTCCACACCATCTTGCCTTGGGTCTACAGGTACACTCCCCCCTTCAAGACAGACTTAACAGAGAAATGAAGAAGGTTGTCGAGAGTGGCTTAGCAGTGATTTTGGTTTAAAGAGTCTGCTGTGGAAGAGATCTATGGAGGTAAGAGAGAGAGAGAGAGAGAGAGAGAGAGAGAGAGAGAGAGAGAGAGAGAGAGAGAGAGAGAGCATTCGGATGGTATTTCAAGATGGTTCAGATGGTATATTCAGATGGTTCAGATGGTATTTTCAGCTGGTTCAGATGGTATATTCAGTTAGTTCAGGATTGGTATATTCAGCTGGTTCAGGTGGTACATTCAGCTGGTTCAGATGGTATATGAATCGAAAGCTGGTTCGAGGTGGTATATTCAGCTGGTTCAGATGGTATATTCAGCTGGTTCAGATGGTATATTCAGCTGGTTCTAGGTGGTATATTCAGCTGGTTCAGATGGTATATTCAGCTGGTTCAGGTGGTATATTCGAAGCTGGTTCAGATTGGTATATTCAGTTGGTTCAGGTGGTATAGTCAGTTGTTTCAGATGGTATATTCAGCTGGTTCTAGGTGGTATATTCAGATGGTTCAGATGCGGTATATTCGGCTGGTTCAGGTGGTATATTCAGCTGGTTCCGGAGGTGGTATATTCAGCTGGTTCAGGTGGTATATTCAGCTGGTTCAGGTGGTATATTCAGCTGGTTCAGGTGGTATATTCAGCTGGTTCAAGGTGGTATATTCAGCTGGTTCAGGTGGTATATTCAGATGGTTCAGAAGGTATATTCGGATGGTTCAGATGGTATTTTCCAGATGGTATATACAGATGGTATATTCAGATGGTTCAGATGGTATTTTCAGATGGTATTTTCAGATGCGGTTCAGATGGTATATTCAGATCGGTTCAGATGGTATATTCAGACGGTTCAGATGAGTATATTCAGATGGTTCAGATAGTATATTCAGATGGTATATTCAGCTGGTTCAGAAGGTGATATTGAGGATGGTTCAGATGGCATATTGAGATGGTTCAGATGGTATATTCAGATGGTTCAGATGGTATATTCAGATGGTTCAGACGGTATATTCAGATGGTTCAGATGGTATATTCAGATGGTATATTCAGACAGTTCAGATGGTATATTCAGATGGTTCAGAAGGTATATTCAGATGGTTCAGATGGCATCTCAGATGGTATAGTATCAGATGGTTCAGATGTGGTATATTCAGGATGGTATATTCAGATGGTTCAGATGGTATATTCAGATGGTTCATATTCAGATGATTCAGACAGTATATTCAGATGGTTCATGTGGTATATTGAGATGGTTCAGATGGTATATTCAGATGGTTCCCATGGTATTTTCAGATGGTTCAGATGGTATATTCAGATTGTTCGGATGGTATTTTCAGACGGTATATTCCAGATGGTTCAGGAGATGGTATATTCAGATGGTTCAGATGGTATATTCAGATGGTTCAGATGGTATATTCAGATGGTTCAGATGGTATATTCAGATGGTTCAGACGGTATACTCAGATGGTTCAGATGGTATAGTCAGATAATATAGAGTCAGATAATACAGAGTCAGATAATATTGGATGGATTCTGCTTACAGGATGCATGATAAAAATGGATGATATTTAGCAGAAGCCGCTATTAGAAGGAATATATCTTTTTGCAGCGTGTTCTGTCTCTATCTCATTACTTAGCAACACTTTCGGACACTTTCATCACCAATCATCCCTGTGGTATTAACAGCACAGCACGAGATATTTAGGGCCTTGATTCCCTGCTTCCTTACAAAAACGATACATAAAAGATAAATCAGCAAAATTAAGTAAATAAATAAAATGAGCCCACGAGGAGAGGAGTTAATTTGCAATAAAAGTGTCACTGGAGAAATTTATCAGGAAGTGGTGAGGCATACATAGAAAACCCTTCAACTATTTTAAACTCCAGCTGTAGTTTTTACTGAATAATTAGCGTATGGTTTAGATAATTACAAATCCTGAACAAGCTGTCTGCATTTAAAGACAGGCTTGAAATTTGACGCTACCTGTAAACGTGGAAAACAAGAAGGTGAAAGTCTTTGGAAGAAATTTTGATGACAGTTTTTTATAAGTCCTTTGCAGCAGTCAGTAAACTTCCTTATATCCGTATGTTCATTATCCATGTGACGACGTTATCTGTGTTACGTCATTATCCGTAGAATATCACCATCATTATGTAGTTATCAGTGTAATGTCATCTGTATTACGTCATTACCCGTGTTAGGTCATTAGCCGTATTATGTTTTTATCCGTATGACGTCATTATCCATATGATCCGTCTGATGTCATTTTCCTATCGTAATAATCCATATCACGTCATTATCTATATCGTCATTATCCTATCAAGCAATTATCCATATCGCATCATTATCCTCATCACGTCATCATCCACATCACATTAGGGCGAAGGACAGGGAGGGAATGTAATTATCTTCACAACCACACAGAAAATATAAACACAGCATCTGACCACCAAATATCGCTCAGAATTGTTTGTTTTTTCCTGTTTTTTTGTTCATGTTTTGTGTTGATTTATTGTGCTTTTGTAGGAGAGGAGAATTTAGGGAGCTGTTGTGCCATTTTTGTGAGGGTGGGGGTTAGTGCTGCCTTATTCTGAAATTCTAATCCTTCTTCCCTTTCAGGAGAAGGAGGAGAAGGAGGAGGAGGAGAGCAGGAGGAGGAGGAGGAGGAGAGGAGGAGGAGGAGGAGGAGGAGGAAGTTCAGCTGAGGGGCAGGAAAGAGGAGTCAAATTTTTTCATTGCTCTCCTCCTTCAGAATGTAAATGGCAAGAAAGGCAGTTGGTCAAAGGAAAGAGGAGATATTGCCCTTCTGTTTTTCCTCTTCCCTTTTAGTATTGAGAGGGAAGTCGGAAGAAAGAGAGGGGGAGGGAGAAGGGAGAGAATTACTTGCGGGAAAGGGAGGTAGGCAACTGAAGGAAGGAAGGGGAAGGGAGGAGACAAGAATCTAACCTTCCTCTTTCCTCCTCCCTGTTAGCATGGAGAGAGATGGTGGAGGAAAGAACGGAGAGGGGTAGGTGAGAGAAGAATGAAGGATGGAGGGGAGATGGGCAGATAGGGGAAGACTCTAAGCGTTTTTCTTCCTTCCTTTCAGTACGGAGAGGGAAAGCGGAGGAAGGAGGGAGGAGGAGGAGGGAGAAAAGATGGGGTGATGTCTCTCTCTCTGGACCATCTACAAGGCATCTTTATCATCGCGGGTTTATGTTGTTCCTCTGCATTATTTATCTTCTTCTGGGAGCTTATGTGGCCTTTCAAGTAAATCAGAAATACCTGGAGTTCTCTATCTTTCTATCTATCTATCTGCCTATCTTGAACCAGACGTCTTAATCCCTAGAGGGGTGGCCACAAACATATAGCCTCCATGTTACTCTCCCTCCAACTCACACCTCTCTCATCTATCTCTCCACTCTATCTAATCCTTGGTCTCCCTCTCCCCCATTTCTCTGCCTCACTCACACACACTGTCCTAGTCGGTCTCTCATTCTCCATTCTTTCCACTCCATCCCTCCACCTCATCCTTAGTCTACCCCTTCCTGTCTCCCCATGCACCCTACTCACAGACACACACACACACACACACACACACACACACACACACACACACACACAAACACACACACACACACACACACACACACACACGTCTTTCTGCTACGTGCCATACTCACAAGGATGGTGTTTCTCAGTCTTTGGTGTCAATGTATGTGACTGTGCAGACCAATTCTGGATCCGCAAACTCTACCACACAGTCAGCATGTCAACTTCGGCTTTGCTGGGAGAACTCTGATGTGCCTCGTTGTCTGCGCTCTTCTCTGGCCAGGCTCCAAGCTTCTTCGAGATGAATGGTTCCTTCACTTCAGAGGGCTGGCCATTGTTTTCTGTCAGAGGCATTGGTCTTCAAAGATCTTTTGGTATGATTCTGCCTTTCTTCAGGGTTGTCTTTATATGATCTTTATATCTCTTCTTCTCTGCCCCTGGGTTGCGAGGTGCTGCAGGGAGTTGGCCATAAAGAACCTGGCGGGGGAAGGCTTTGCTCAGGAAGGCAGAACACGTGTACGACGCATCTAAAGCTGTTTTTTTTTCTTTCCTTTTTTATTATTCTTTTTTTTTTTATCTTTTATTTTTTTTAAGCCAGCACGTTTTCTATCCTGGTTGGCTTTGCCCGCTGGAGAATTTGTGAGTGAGGGACTTTATCCCTCCTTGTGAGTTCTAGGATGCACTGTAAGTATCGGATGTGAAAAGACTCATGCTGTTTGATGTGACACTGGTAAGTAGTCCGTGATTCAGCACCGTATAATAGTGTAGATGTGCACACAGCTGTACCTGCTGATACCTTCGTCTCGAATCTCAAGTTCGTGTTTTCAAAGACCCTGGATCTGAGACGCCCAGAAAAGGCTGAGGCGTGGCTGATTCTGGCAAGGACTTCTGCATCAGTGTTATGTTTATCTGTAAGCACACTTCCAAGATGGGTAAAATTCTCCACCTGTTCTTTGTCATTTATCTAGAATGCAAGAGGCTCTGCTGTGTTGTTTCTCTGAGACATGAGTGTATTTCTGCTTTATTGACATTTATTCGGAGCCCCATTGCATGGTATATGTTGGAAGTGATGGTGAGAGACTGGTGTAGTGCTTCTGGGGTATGTGCAAGGACAACAATCATAAGCATATTGTAGCTCTAGGAAATGAATCTCTCTCTCTCTCTCTCTCTCTCTCTCTCCACATGGTCAAACCATCTCAGTGTATTTTTCTTGACACTGTTTAGCCAATTACATTATTTTGACATGCACCAGATATAAATAAAGCTCTTTTTAGAACATATTAAAACATCTTGAGAACCAAATAAAAACAGTAGGAGCATGATCTAAAACACGTGTGGACTACCAAGGAGGGGAAACAAGACTTAGGTAGAAGGTCTCCCTCTAGCGGTTAGACCCAAGACTTAATATACAGAAAACATGAACAAGTTAAGCCAGATCTCAATATAATAAACAAAGGTGGAGAGGAAGGGAAGACCAGGCACCTCCAACACCCACGTCTGCCCCCTCCAAGCCTCTCTATTGGTCTACATCCCTGGCCAGTTCGTTTAGACCCTCAGTGCCTTTGCTCTGCTTCCAAGTTAGGTAGTTTGTGGCTCTGAACTCTCCTCTTCTGGACGTCTATAGCCGTTCATTCTGGTTCGAGACAGAGCTTCCTGGTTGAAATACTGAGCTGCCAGGTTTAATTCGAGACAGAGCTTCCTGGTTGAAATACTGAGCTTCCTGGTTGAAATACTGAACTTCCTGGTTGAAATACTGAACTACCTAGTTGAAATACTGAACTTCCTGGTTGAAATACTGAACTTCCTGGTTGAAATACTGAACTTCCTGGTTGAAATACTGAACTTCCTGGTTGAAATACTGAACTTCCTGGTTGAAATACTGAACTACCTGGTTGAAATACTGAACTACCTGGTTGAAATACTGAACTTCCTGGTTTAATTGCCACAAGGCGGCTTCCATGTCTGTTATGCAAACGTCCCTCACCTCCCTCCTTGTTCCAGGAAAGGGGAATGGTGGAATGTAGGAGGGGGGCAACCTAAGCCTGCAGACAACTGGGTTCACATGCAGACGAACCTGGAGTTGCAACTACTACTACTACTACTATCAACAACAACAAAAACAACAACAACAACTACTACTACTGCTACTACTACTAATACAACTACTACTACCACCACCGATACCACCACCACCACCACCACCAACTACTACTACTACTACTACTACCACCACCACCACGACTATTATTTAGTTATATGTTACAGTGTGTTGGTGTTGTAAAACTTGCGCACCATACTGTATGTGTACACTGACAATGCAATAAATGTTACGTGAAGGCCAACAGGAACTCACTTCTTGATATTCCACTTAAATATTGCTAAATTAGTGAAGGTTTTATAGTCTTACCAAAATATATATATACTGTACAATAAATATCGCACTGCACCTGTTCATCTCTAAATTCCTTTGATAAAAACAAGTAAAATAATGTGTATTTGATTTTTTTTTTAATGATTTAAATGCATTAATGTTAATTTAAGTTGAAATCATCCCTTTCTTCTCCAAAGTGCTGGATGCAGCCCTGCACTCGATGTAATGCAGTATTCAGGCGACTCTGTTGACAAACCAAGGCCTCCATGTAAATGCCTCTCTGTAACTGTCTCCCTGTAACTGCCTCCTGTAAATGCCTCCTGTAAACCAGCAAAACATTGTCTACGTTTAGTGGTAATCATATAGACACCCTGTGGACTAGTGGGGTAAGGCACTTCGGTCGGTTGGGGTCTGTAAGGGTTATTATTGATGGTGTGGTTGGGGTGTATTGTTTGTATAATGCCACGCAGGGGCTTGGCAGGCTGGTCACTATCGCCTTGAATGTCGAGTTATTTTTATCAAAACCATTTTTTTGTTAGTTATCACCCCTCACAGTGAATCTACCTACTGAAATATTATGTCTTATGGTCCAACACGAGCCTCGGTATTGTTAAAAAGATCCCCCCCCCGTTTTTTAATTTTATCAAGAGCCTAACGATGCCATTTTCAAATACTAGTCATATACTGTAGATTAAAATAAAACCATTAATAACTCTCCATTATTCACCTTTTTTCGATAAGGCCCTTTCACACGAAATATATTGTGCAATGCCCACCTCAAATGCCAACTCATTTTACGCGTGAATCGATTTCTTTAAATATGCTACTTTACCTCTCCTCATACCAACATCTCTCTCTCTCTCTCTCTCCCTTTTTCATCATCTGACACGTTTCCTCAATTTCATCAAAATTTGGATGTTTCCCGAGAAATCTGGAGTTCATCTGACGAAGTTGCATATTTATCGTTTTCGTCCTTAAAGACGCGATTTTTATCATCAGTCCAGAAGAATGGTTATGATACGCTTAAAGCGGTTATACTATCTTTCATAATGACTTCATGCTTGGCACAATTTTTTTTTTATCTTTGACGTGACAACTATGCCGAAAGAAAAAAGAAAATTAAAAGACCACTCTTGCGAAGTTAAGACATTCCCAAGGCGACATTTATAACCGTTCATGCCAATGTTCGTGCAGGCTGTGATTTTATTTTTTGTGTCTGTCATGGATGAGAAATATATGGACTTTAGGAGCCAGGTTATAAAGGTTTATCAGTTTCATGTTCCAGTCCTGTAATGACATTTTCACTTTGTCGAATTCATTTTTATTTGACTGTGAAAACGTCCATAAATGTTTTTATGCCAGTCATCACGGCTCGCAGTTATTTTATCCACGGAAATATGTCTTAAGGTCTAACACAACCCTGTATAATGTGTGAAAATTCCTTTTTCTTTCAATTTGGTGAAGAGGCTCAAGATGCCATTGTAAATAAACAGTCATATTGATTTTAAAAAATTCCTTCTAACTCTACATTAACACTTTTTTTGACGACTTACTTATCAAGTGAAATTTATTGTACAGTTCCCATCTGAAACGCCATCCCATTTCATGTGTGAATCGATATCTGTGCAACTTCACTCCCGTTACAGAAGCGTTTTTTTTTTTTTTCCCCCTAAATCTCATTTTTTCATTACCTGAAATGTTTCCTAAATTTTACCAACAATCATAACGAGTTTCCCTTGGCTCTGCTTTATATCCTTCAGTTGAGAGTTCCGTTGAATGAAAAAAAAAAAAGTCACAAAAGAGACCCTGCTTGCTAAAGTAAAAATAAAAACATTGCCAAAGGGACATTTATACATGCCATGCATGAGAAATTTATGGACTTGAGCAACCATCTTTTAAATGTTTATTGGTTCATATCTCAGTACTGGAACGACTTTTGGCTTGTCGTGTTCATTTTTATAAGATTGAAAAAACCTCCTCAATTGTTTTCATACGAGTTATTGCGATTATCAGTGACTTTAACCTGGGAATTATGTCTTATGGTCTGACACGACCCTGTATAATGTGCAAAAAATTCATTTTTTCTGTTTAATCAAGAGGATCAAGATGCCACATTATAGCCCTATTCACATAAATAAAAATAATATCATTTCAGAACTACATTTTTCATTTTTTTTCGACGACACCCTTATCAAACGAAATCTATTCTGCAATTTCATCCTCAATTCCAGCTTCTTTCACATGCAAATCATTTTTTTTTAAATATATACTACTTCACTCCTTACAGTAGCTATTATTTTTTCATCCTGTGAAATGTTTCTTGAATTTAATCAACAATTGGGCGTCTTTCCCAAAAAATTTAGGAACTATTTGTCAAAGTTGCATGTTAAGCGTTTTGACACTAAAAGATCCGATCTTTTATCATCACTCTTGTAGAATTGTTCTGAATGAATCTTAAAGCAATTATATTATGTCGCAACGAGTTTCCACTTAGCACAGGTTTTTATCCTTGAAGTGACAGCCACACTGAATGAAAAAAAGTCATTTAAGTGACCCCGCTTGCATTTTTGCTACCAAATGGGGTATCAGTGGTTGAAACAAACAAACATAAAAGGGTACAAAAGAAATATCTTCCATGAAGAAATGATTATGCTTTTCCAGCTGAATGCTTAGCAGGTTTGAAAACACTATTTGCAGAGGAAGAAAAGACCGGAAGAAACACTCAGACAGCCAGTTTACTGATAGTGCACCAGGGTAGCAACCCATTCTTTTGACAATCTCCATTATTTTTTAAACATTCGTTCATGGAAAATGAGTCACTTCTACATTATTTTTAGGAGTTAATCTTGCACGGTGGATAGACAAGGATTGTGGAAAGTGTTAAGAATATATGGAGTAGATGGGAAGTTGTTGAATGCTGTGAAGAGTATGTACGATGGTGCGAAGGCTGCAGTGCGTGTGGATGGTGAACTATGTGAATTTTTCTCTTTGAAAGTTGGGTTGAAACAGGGATATGTCATGTCTCCATGGTTGTTCAATCTTTACATGGATGGGGTAATAAAAGAGGTACAAGGTAGGGTAGTGGATGTTGGAGTGGCCCTGGTGAGAGAGGATAGTGTTTGGAAACTCCCTGTACGTTGTTTGCAGATGATACTGTGTTGTTGAGTGAAGACGAAGAGGAGCTGCAAGGCTTGGTGGATGAGTTTGGGAGAGTGTGTAAGAAACGGAATCTAAAGGCGAATGTAGGGAAGAGTAAAGTGATGGTCTTTGAGAGAGGTGAAGTCAGTGAATGTACAGTGAGGTTGGATGGTGAGGAATTGGAAAATGTGAGTACGTTTAAGTAATTGGGTAGTGTGATGAGTAAGGATGGAGGTTTGGAGGGTGAAGTGCGTGAAAGGGTACAGCAGCGAAGAAAGGTTGCTTGTTCTTTGAAAGCAGTGATAAGAAACAGGGAAATGAACATGGAAGTGAAAAAGTTACTACATGACAGTATTGTGATACCAACTCTAACGTACGGAAGTGAAGCTTGGACGTTGTTGGAAGGACACAAGTCAAGAGTGAGAGCAGTGGAAATGAGTTATTTAAGAGGAGCCTGTGGAGTCACGTGGAGAGACAGGCTGACGAATGAGGATATAGAGGAGCGTTGTGGTGTGGATGTGGATGTGATAGGAAGCGTTATGAGGAACAAACTGAGGTGGTTTGGCCATGTGGAGAGGATGGAGGGTGAAAGACTGACGAAGAGAGTGTATGTGAGTGAGGTGGAGGGTGGAAGAGGGAGGGCAAGGCCTAGGATGAGATGGAGGGATAGGGTGGAGAGGTATATGAGAGAGGGGGGTGTGAGTTGGGAGCAGGGCAGTGAGATGGCGGGGGACAGGGCGACTTGGAGGCGATTTGTTTGTGGCCACCCCAAACGGGCTTGAGGCGTCTGGCAATAGATAGATAGATAGAATCTTGCACGGCCTCTGGCAGTGCTCTGCACAAGTGGCAAAAAAAAATCCTCACAAATAACGCGTCCAGAAAATTACAGTATTATAAACTTGTGCCACCAGTGGCTTAAGACATTTAAAAGATTACCCCATGGTCCCCCTGATGATGTATCATTGCCCCTCGTTTGTGAACCACTGCTCTATACAATGGCTCCACACCTGCCACCTTCACCACACCAGCCAGCTGCAGACGAAGAAGCAAATTTAAGATCAAGTCCCTTTGTTACTTTAATCTGGTTTTGTTGAAGCAAAGGGTACTGAGGCAGAACCCTATGGTGGTGCTGTGCACCCTGAGTGGAGCAGACCAGCGGTGGTACACACCTGGCAGACACACCTATTATTTCCCTGCACCTCGCTATGCGGAAGGACCCTTGTCTGACCCTGGTGTGGTTCTGCCTACCACACCAGTTCCCTTTACTGTGTATTTACCATACTGTATCTGGAGGTCCTACATTGGTGAGGAACTGTCTGCCAGATAAAGATGCTGGTTCCCTGCACGGTTCATGTACTGTACTGTACATGCAGGGCAGCGCGATAGAAGAAAGTGCTGATCTTTGACGGGTCTGCTTAGCAAGTCAGAATGGGGTTACGCAACAGCATCAGCAATGCAGTATGGTGGTGGTGGGTTGGTGTGCTGGGTGTAGAAATACACTGTAGCTGCCATACTGTCCCCACACTCCCTTCACCACAACCACAAGTGCTGTGGTAGTGGCCAGAACATATAGCATTACACACAAACAACAAACAGCTTTCATGAATAATATCTTTAATTCTATACCTTCCCTTAACGTACCTTTTGTCTATCTTTACTTTTATTTCCGACTGAATTGGAAACTAATATTCACGTATATTCCAGCACATTTTATAATTGTACAATTTGGTGTATTTAATAAAACACAGAAAGGTGCTTAGGTACTTCAGTGAACGAGTATGTAGTTGTTGTTGTTGAGTAACCCCAGTCTGTCTGGCCGAGCATCACGATCAACTGCATGCAAGCAACAGCCCCTGCCAGGTGGTCCCATGTAGTGAACTGACGGTCCCTTGTGGCAGACAGCGCCTCACCACAATGAGATGTAAGGTTTGCTTTTGATTGACTGAATATAACAAAAATCTGGCGGCGCAACTGCCAGGGTCATATGCCGCCGGACAAGGTAAAGGACACCGCAAATAAAATGTGCATATTCAAAATAAAGTTAAAACCCGTTATTAGAAAGAAAACACGAAAAATAAAAGAATAGTTTATAAAATACCAATTACTTATAAAAGTGGACGGAGGCCCTGCTCCTGAAGAAAACTAAAAACATCGGTAAAATCGCTAGAGACTCCATCAAGCATTGAGGACAAACAGTAGACACCATCTACCCCCTTATGTTTATGAAGGAATCTCTGACGTGGGTCCCCCAGACTTGGACACTCGATCAGCAAGTGACGGACAGTAAGGGGAACAAGGCAATCATCACAGTACAGTTGAGTTTCATCATTCATCAGGAACCCATGTGTAAGCCGAGTGCCCAGTGCAAAGCCTAGCAAGAGCCACCTCCAATTGCTGAGGCATGGAGGGGAGAACCTTTGGCACAACCACTCTCTGGAAGATTTCTTTTAGTTTATTATGAGCAGCACCATCCTAATTCTCTGCCAACATGTACGAATTGCGTACCGCAAGTAAGGTGTTACATCAGAAGCAGGAAGTGGGTAGTCGGTTGGGGGCTGTTGAGAAGACGCAGCTTTAGCTGAAGTATCTGCCCTCTCATTGCCCACCACACCAACATGTGAGGGAACCCAACAGAAGTCCACATGACGGCCACGACGGCCAAGAAGAAAAAGCCACTCTACAATGGATAAAACCAATGGATGGGATGCATTAAAAGACTTCAGTGCAGGAAGAGCACTACGGGAGTCACTAAAAATAACAAAAACAGACTGGGTGAGAGTAAAAATGATTTTGAGAGCATATAAAATCACACTCAGTTCAGCCGTATACACTGAAGGAATACCAGGAAGGCTACCACCCCTACTTGAGAAAGAGAAGGCAACACCAAAGCCTACTCCAGTCCCTGTTTTAGACCCGTCAGTATAGACGGGGACAGAACCCTCATGAGTGGAGGCTTGTTCTAAAAAAGAGAGTGACACCTGAGAGGGAAGTGAGCCCTTTTTACCAGCAACAGACCTAAAAAATGTCATACGAGGGAGTAGCGAAATACCCATCCTTGGGATCTGATGTGAACAAACTGCCAGTCTGGGAACAGAGAGGGCTAACATAACAGACCGGACCCTGTAACTAAAGGGCTTTGGAAACTAGGACGGGTGTCATAAACAGAGGATTGGGAATCCTGGGAGATGATGGCACAAGAAACTGAGTCTGGAATGTGGTGAAGATGATACCAACATATCATCAACTACTGGCATCGCAAATCCAAGGGGAGTACACCAGCATCCACCAACAGACTTGAAATTGGCGATGACCTGAATGCCCCGATGCCAGACGTACACCAGCATGATGCACAGAATTTAACAACTGGAGGCGGGCATCTGTTGCAGAGGAGTAGACCTCACACCCATATTCAAGTTTAGGAAGAATAAGAGATCTATGCAAGAGGAGGAGGGTCTGACGGTCAGCACCCCAAGAGGTATGAGCCAACACCCTCAAAAGAAACAAAGCTTTAAGACAAGCAGCCTTAACAGAACGAATATGAGGAACCCAGGTTAGCTGTTATCAAACAGAAGACCCAGAAACCCCGTCTCTTCCACACAGGATATTCTCTGACCATAGAGATACAAGTCACGATCTGCATGAACTCCTCGAAGACGACAAAAATGCACAGGCACGATGCAGTGAGGAAATTGAGAGGTCATTGACATATAGTGAGCTTTGTACACCATCAGGAAGTACTCTGATTATGCTGTTGATGGCCACAGCAAAGCCAGTAACACTAGGGATACTCCCCTGTGGTACTCCAACATCTAGTGCACGAATATTAGAAAGCACTCCTCCCACTCAGGCCCTTAAAAAACGGTTCAGTAAAAACTACTAAATATAAATAGTCAAGCACCCGCGAAGACCAAATTCATGAAGGGAAAGTAAAATGCCATGATGCCAGGCAGTGTCATACGCCTTCTCCAGATCGAAGAAGACCGTGACCTAGTGTTGGTTAGTAGAGAAAGCCTCACACACAGAAGATTCCGAGGACAGTAATGCATCAGAGGTAGATCACATTTTTCGAAAATCATACTGGGCAGGGGATAAGAAGTCATCTCTCTCCAAAAACCACACAATCATAACACTGACCATCTTTTCCAGAACTTTACATATACAAGACGTCAGAGAAATAGGCCGATAATTCGTCGCCTGTTGGTGGTCCTTACCTGGTTTGGGGATGGGGATAACCACAGCAACACCCCAAGCCGGAAACTCACCAGAACACCAGATATTATTAAATAATGAAAGAAAAAACAAAAGGGACTCATCACACAGGTGACGTAAAAGGGCATACAGAATATCATCACAACCAGTAGAGGAATCATGGCATTGTGACAGAGCCACCTGGAGCTCAGAAATAGAAAATGGAACATTGTAAGACTCTCCTCCAGATGAGGCAAAACTGAGACCACGAGACTCTAGGCGCAGACGGTGGCAAGCCGAAGGCGTATCTGCATCCTTCTGTGACACACTGGCAAAATGATCAACATGCAACTCTGCAACAGCAAAAGGATCAGCCACAGTTCCACCTGCTGCAGATAAAACAGGAGGGGAGGGAACAGTAAATTTCCCTGAAATATTCCTCACCCAGTTCCACACCTGGGTGATGGAAGTCCTCGAATTGATGGAGGAAACATAACCCTTCCAGGATGAATGCCCAGCCTCTTTTAAAACCTGCCTCATAAGAGCTCGCGCCTTCTGATATGCCCCCAAATACTGAGGATCCCTATGGCGACGACGAAGTCGAGGAAAGGCGAGTCGTCTGTCTCTCACTGTGGAACTGCACTCAGAGGTCCACCAAGGAACTGGACGTTGAGGAAATTGACCCCTCATTCTTGGAACAGATACTGTAAAAGGGCTCCTACGTGCAACAAGTCATTGAAATATGACACTGCCTCAGTAAGACAGCCAAACTCTTTGACAAAAAGGGAAGTGGAGCTCAATTCCCTTAAACATGGCCAGTCAGCCTTATCCAGAAGCCAGTAAGGAAGACGTGGCTGAGGTCCACCTGCACCAGCAGTTATGAGTAATGGAAAATAGTTGCTGCCATAAAGGCCTGGCAACAGATCCCAGGTAAAATCTACAACAGCATCAGATGAGTGTAAGGACAAATCAATTGCAATAAAAGTTCCAGTCTGGCTATAGAAATAAGTCATTTTATCAGAGTTTTAAATGCCCAACTCCTCATCTTCCACAAAGAGGCCAGCATGACACCCCGAGGGTTGGCCTCATTGTTTTCTCCATAGTGGATGATGACCATTCAATTTTATTTTATATTTTTAAGGCGTCGCAACTGCCAGGGTCATATGCCGCCTTATAACAAAGAAGTAAAAAAAGCAAAAACAAAAAACAGAGGATAAGCCACACAATCAAAAAGGAGAAATTCTAAATATTCTTAAGAAGTCCTGCCTCCTTCACAAAGGAGAGGGTTGCCCCTCCCAAGGCACAGGCATCCTCCCCAAGCACGGAGGAAAGATGATACACACCACCATCCGTTTGGTGGTCAGAGAGGAACTGACGCCGCAAATCCTCAAGACTGGGCACTCCACCAACAGGTGCCGAACAGTCAAGGGAACCAGACAGTCATCACAGAATGGAGGAGGAGCCCTCTCCATTAAAAAACCGTGAGAGAAACGGGTGTGACCAATGCGGAGGCGGCACAAAGCTGTCTCCCATTGACGAGGAAGCCCTGGTAACTGAATGAGCCCACCTTCTGGCAAATCAAGCGCAACTTATTGGCACCCACAGCATCCCAATGCTCCTGCCAACAGCACCAAACCCTGAAGGCAATAAAAGAGTGCATATCTGCAGCAGGCAGACGATACA
>NW_027642735.1:0-4995 GCF_032717465.1 Coenobita brevimanus | reverse complement strand
GAGGGACTGTGCAAGAGAGGGACGAGCCGCTGCCGCCTTGGCCAGCTGATCAGCTCGTTCATTCCCTGCCACTCTACATGAGCTGGAACCCAACAGAAATCTACACAACGTCCACGACGCCCTAAAAGGAAAAGCCACTCTAAAATGGATAAAACCAAAGGATGAGAGGGATTAAAAGACTCCATTGCAGAAAGAGCACTTCGTGAGTCACTAAAAACAGTAAAAGCAGTGTGGGGGAGAGTGAAGAGAATCTGAAGGGCAAATAAAATAGCAGTCAGCTCAGCCGTAAAAACAGAAGCAGTCACAGGGAGGCTCCACCTCGACAGAAGGTGGGAAACACCACACCAAAGCCCACACCTGCATCAGACTTAGATCCATCAGTATAAACTGGTATGGAGTCCCCATGAGAAGAGGCATGCTCTAAAAACAGAGAAAATAAAACCTGAGAAGGAAGGGAGGCCTTACTGGATGAGAAGAAACGACAAAATGTCACCCTGGGGAGAAGCCAGTAGCCTACCCTCGGGACACGATGGGGAGTGATCGGCACAGAAGGAACAGAGAAGCTAAACATAACTGACTGCACCCTGAAACCAAAGGGCTTTGGAAAGGATGGCTGAGTGGCAAAAATAGGTGACCGAGAATCTTGAGAGACCTTGACAAAGGGCACAGAGTCTGGGAGACGAGATAAGCGATACCAACATCGCATCAAAAGGGAAGAGCGGAGCAAGTCTAGAGGGAGGACACCAGCATCAGCCAACAAACTCGAAATCGGGGAAGATCGGAATGCCCCAGTGGCGAGACGAACACCAGCATGATGTATGGAATCTAAAATACGAAGCCGGGCTTCTGAGGCAGAGGAATAAACTTCACATCCATAATGAAGTTTGGATAAAATCAGAGACTGATGCAAGAGGAGGAGGGTCTTGCGATCAGCTCCCCGGTATGTGTGCGCTAAAACTTTCAAGAGACCCAATGCTCTGAGACACTAAGCTTTTACGTACCTCAAGTGAGGGACCCAAGTCAACCGGCTGTCAAAAATCAGCCCTAAAAACCGGGTTTCCTTTCAAACACGAAATAAGACGCCCGTCTAAAAAAAGGTTTGGGTCAGGGTGGACTCCAAGAACGAGGCAAAAATGCATGGCAATGGTCTTCTTGAAGGAAAATGGAAAATCTCGTTCATCAGCCCATCTAGAGACATGGTTGAGAGCCATCTGCATCCTCCTTTCTGCCATTGACATCCGTGAGGCAGTGACAGAGATTGATAAATCGTCAACATAGAGAGAGCCACGAACACCATCAGGGAGCACAGAAATAACGCTGTTAATTGCCACTGCAAAAAGGGTAACACTTAGTATGCTCCCTTGTGGCACACCATCCTCAAGGGGACGTGCAGTAGACAGCTCACTTCCGACTCGGACCTGAATAAAATGATTAGATAAAAACTCCCGGATAAAAGTGGGGAGTCGCCCACACAGACCAAACTCATAAAGAGATTGTAATATACCATGACGCCAGGAAGTGTCGTACGCCTTCTCCAAATCAAAGAACACTGTGATATGATGCTGGTTAGTTGCAAAAGCGTGGCAGATGGAAGATTCTAAAGAAAGGAAAGGATCTGTGGTCGACCGCATCTTCCGAAACCCACACTGGACTGGAGACAAGTAACCACCCTTCTCTAAGTACCACATGAGCCGACTATTCACCATCTTTTTGAGGACCTTACAAAGGCAAGATGTCTGAGATAGGGCGATAATTAGTGGCCTGCAAGTGATCCTTACCTGGCATGATGAACATTCATATCTCCTAGTAACAGAAAGGGAGAAGGGAGGCCATGAATAAGGCGTTCCAGATCCACCCTTTCAACAGTAGCACTAGGAGGAAGATAAAGACTGCAAACTGTATACTGCCGATGTAAAAACATACGGACAGCGACAGCCTGCGGGGGAGTGGAGATGTCCAGATGACTGTACGGAATATCCTTGTGAAGGAAGATAGCAGCACCTTCATGATGACCTTGGCCTGGCACAGGATCAGAATAAAAGGCATGGTAGCCAGAAGGACCAGGAGGAACAGCATCACCTATCATGGTCTCCTGGATGCACTTGTACGGAGGAGTAAACTGAGAAATAAGATGATACAGTTCCTCATAGTTAACACGTAAACCCCAACATTTGCACTGAATGATAGAACTCATAGTAGAGGGATGATGATTAAGTGTGGGACTGTACACCTGACAAGTGAGTGGGTTTGGATTGATGCACATGAAGGCCCTTCGGAGGAGCCTGAAACATCAGAAACCCGCACCCTCTGTTGAACATTTGAAGGCAAACATAAGGATGAGGAAGTAAGTTTTACAACACTCCTTCTTGCAGTGGGCATACCAGTTTGTTTGGACGGCGGCTTGGGGGCCGCCTTTGGAGATATAGGACTACATCGGCCAGTGCCCCCACCAGAAGCCCCAGAAGTGGAAGTAGAGTCCACAGGACTTGAATAATTTGAGGAGGACATCCTACGCTTCAGATCTGAAGCACCAACGAGTTGTCCAACAACATCCCCAGGTGGGGACCGGAACAGAGGTGAACCATCAACTTCAGCTGTCACCTGGCTAGATCCCTCAGCCTGCTGGACAGAGGGAACAGGAGAGGTGTCGACACAAGGTTCAACAACAGAGACCTTAGGTGGCCAGTCTTCATGCTTAGAGGACTCTGACGAACAATGGTGACGTTTGCCAGGTACAGATGGAACCTCAGGCATACTGGGTAAGACGGGAGGAGTCTGGTCAACATGGACATCTTCCACCACCACAGAAGTGTGCAAGCCATCAGCCACCGATGTGGGGGCGGAAACAGTTGGGGTAGCGGTCGGGCAAACATCATTCTCACCAACAGTACTAACCATGGGGACAGCATCCTGCAAATCACGAGTTGAAGGAGTGGGCAATGGTATGGGTCGAGGCTGCCTCTGAGATACAGGGCGACATACTGACATTCCAGAAAAGACAAAAGCATAAGTAACCCCAGGCTGAAAGAAGACGTCTGGGGTCTCCTTTTCGCGTCAGGAAATTAAACACTCTCATGTGTACAAATGGATACTATCTCCTTTTCCAGGCAGTATCTTGGACAGGTTTTAGAAGAGACAGCATGAGGTCCTCCACAGTAATAGCATTTAAGGGGTCCTGTACAGTCACTGGTATGGCTTGGTCCACCACAGGAGACACAGACACCAGGAAGGCCAGCCTGTGCACGGAGACAAAATTGGCTGACGTGACCATACCCCTGACAATGGAAGCAGCACATTGGGGTTGGTATGTTTGGTTTCACAGGAAGTGATAGCCAAGCCAACTTCACAGAAGCAGGCAAGGTCAACCTGTCAAATGTTAGGAATAAGGTTGGAGCTGAGGTCAAGACACCATCTACCTTCTTCTTCAGGTGCTCTACATTCACCACACCAGAAGATTGCTGCTCCTCCAGCAAATGCGCCTCCGAGTATCGTAGGTCATGACAAAATATTACTTCATTACATCGGTTAAAAGTAGTGTGTGGAACGCATGAAACCTCTGCACGAGAAACTAAGGTTAAAGACATCAACTGGATGCTCTCTTCCGGTGAGGAGACCTCAGTAAGGATGCTTCCATCCCTCTGAGACGAGATTTTAGGTTCTTTCTTACAGGCTGATAAAATTGCATGATATAATTAAAAAATACCCATCTCTGTCACTGATCCACCCACAGAGGATTTCAGCACTAGATATTTTGTGAATGACTGTGGCATCATGTTTTCTGGGGAGAACTCCAGAGAGAAACCAACCCGATGCGGTTCCTCCTAGTCCCAGTTGAATGCTGGGGAAGAAGAGGAAAGTCCCCAGGGGCCAGGGGCCTGGAAAGGCTCCAGGGTGGCAATAAGAGAACAGTCCGGAGAATGTCCGGGGACAGAGGCAGCATCGTCAACATAGTTTTGAGAATACATGGCCATATTTCAGACAGAAAAGAACTTCATTCCCCCACCCCTCCACCCACCATGGAGCCCAACAAGGGGAGGTCATATGCCAAGGATAACACCACTGGCGACCCCAAAGGTAGAAGAAGAGTATACGTGGGTAACCACCAGGGAACCTGGGCAAGGGTGACTCCAGGATGATAGGAGCCACTAGGGCCCCCAGTGCCCACTTGACCCTAGCCAACGCATGACCAGCCGATTGACCTGGTCGGGCCCAACGAGGCTGCCCGTCTAGCCAGAATAAGGGACCAAAGAGGTGTACTGCTAGCTGCAGGGCACATCGTGCAGCATCACTCAACCCCCAGGACTCCCGTCTCCCAGCATTACGGGACGCCACGCATGGCAAACACGTGGGGAGGCAACAGTCCCGCTCTAGACGGCAGGGACTAACACCACCAGCAGGCCTCCTCCACCAGTGATGTAGGGGGTGCTTGGTCCACGTGGCTGACAAATACCGAACCCTACAAAGGCAGGCATGCCTCCAGAGTAGGTGGCACTGCCAGCTACACTTCAAGCCCCGCCACTACGTCAAGGTGACCCCCCTCAGCAGGGGATCAAGAGTGACAGCAGTGGAAGTGAGTTATTTGAGAGGAGCATGTGGAGTTACATGGAGAGACAGGCTGACAAATGAGGAAGTGAAGAAGCGTTGCGGTGTGAATGTGGATGTGATAGAAAGCGTTAGAAGAAATACACTGAGGTGGTTTGGCCATGTGGAGAGGATGGAGAGTGAGAGATCGAGGAGAGTGTATGTAAATGAGGTGGAAGGGGGGAGAGGGTGGGGAAGGCCGAGGATGTGATGAAGAGATGGAGTGGAGAAGTATATGAGAGAGGGGTGTGTGAGCTGGAAGGAGGGCAGCGAAATGGTGGGGGACAAGACGACATGGAGGCGATTTGTTTGTGACCACCCCTTACGGGATTAAGGCGTCTGGCAATGCACAGATAGATTCATTTTATTCATGTTATATCGAGCTTATTTTAGTTCTGGAGGGACTTAACACAC
>NW_027642734.1:0-27557 GCF_032717465.1 Coenobita brevimanus | reverse complement strand
GTAGTTAAGTCTAGGTACCGTTTTTTCGTCTGTTAAGGAAGCTCCCTAACACCTCTTCCTTAGCGATTTAATGTGGATATCACTTGTTAATATCCTTTTGTACGTCACAAATGCAAAGCATGGGGATGTTTGAAGGATTTATACAAAGCAGAATAGGACAGTACGTGTAATACGCAAAATAATCGCTTATGAAAAGGTGTTCGGGAGCGTTCTTAACCTGCAAAATATAGCAATCGTATCTGATGGTAAAATGACACAGCAAACCAATTCTCTTTCTTACTCTGAATATTACCTTCACTGTCCATATTTTCGTCCTTTTGCAGCTAATTTCTCTTAGCTCAGTGGCAGAAAAAAGGCAGTTCTACGGCTCTGCATCATTTACATACCACTTCTTCGTGACTAGCATCATATTCTAATGCCTGTCTCTTTTTACACCTCAGGACTGAAAGAGAGATAGCAATTTTAGGCCAAGTTAGAGTGAACGGAGTATAGCTGTGTGTCCAAGCAAGGGTCCTAGGCTGCTCTTCCCGATGGGTAAGGAGGCTCCCTAGCACCTCTTCCATAGCGATTTAGTTTTGGATCTGTCTGGTTAGTATCCTTTTGTGCGTTATTTATGCAGAGTATGGCGATGTTTGAAGGACTTACAAAACACAGAAGAGGACAGTAAGGTGTAATAGGCAAAATAAATCGCTGAGGAGATGTGTTAGGAAGCTTCCATATCCGACGAGATAAGGAGCCCTAATCCGATGTTTGCTATGTGCCTTGTGGTATGAGGCGGATTCCTTATGTGTTGATCTCAGGTGTTGCAGCCACACTTAGATGACCTGATCCTGTATATCCTGATCCTCTACCATATCAGGGATTCATTTGTACTTCTTGGTGCTTTTTGTCAGCCTATATACCTTCATACCTACTGACCTTCCCCACCTACCCTCCTGCCTTCCTGTTCATCTGTCTACCTCCTTCTGACTGCTTACCTGCCTACCTACCTGCCTGTCTATTACCACCACACACTGTTTCTGCCACCGACGTACAGGATGCGATATAAATGTCGTGAAAAAGATTCAGAGTCCATAGAGTTTTTCTGCCACCAAGCTACGTATAATAATCTGCAAAGAGAGAAAATAGAGGTGAAAGACTCGTAATCCTATCATGCCTCCTTTAGGGTGAAACTAATCCTGCCATGCATCCTACAGGGTGAAACTAATCCTGCCATGCGTCCTACAGGGTGAAAGTAATCCTACCATGCATCCTACAGGGTGAAAGTAATCCTGCCATGCATCCTACAGGGTGAAACTAATCCTGCCATGCGTCCTATAGGGTGAAACTAATCCTGCCATGCGTCCTACAGGGTGAAGACCACAAAGTACTTAACCTGGAACACCTTCAGAGCGCCTTCATCATCCTTGCCTTGGGTGCCGTGGCTGCCTCCATCACCCTCCTCCTGGAACTCTGTGCTAAACGAAGCCAATGTGATAAATAACCTAACTTATCCTAACATATCCTAACAGCCTAATCCAACCTAAAGTAACTTCACACCCTAATCTTACTTAACCTAAAAACATAATCCAATCTCACAACCTACTCTTTAACCTAATAATCTAACATAACCTACCTTAACACAGCCTAAACTAATAACCTATTCCAACCTAACCTAACCTACCCAAAAATACCCTAGCCTCACAGCCCAATTTAACTTAGCCTTTCTTATGCTCCTCAGCCATACCCTAACCTAACAACTTAATCCAATAATCTCACAACCTTACTTAACCTAACATCCCAGTCTAACCTAAATCAACCTAACCAAAGAACCTAAACCAACCTAACTTACCCTAACAGCCAGATATGACCTAACCAAACTTTAACCTGATCCAACCTAGCCTAACCTAATCTAATCTAACCCAGCACAGCCCGGCCCAACCTAACGTAACCTAACATACATAACCAGCCATGATGTACGTAACTAATGCATCAAGGTCTGTGTTTGTGTTGGCATCATCTGAGTCTCGTCTTTATATAACTTAACCTAACCCAATACATCTCAGACCTAACCTGACCCAACCTGACCTAACCTAACCTATCCAAACTAACCTGACCCAACCCAACCTGACCTGACCTAACCTAACCTGGCCTACTAACTCGAAGCAGCATGATTTATAATATGTGTCAAAATTCGTAAGAGAATCTAATATATACACCTGCATAACAACAACCCTGTCAGCAGGTATCACCTTTATTTTATTCCTCTGTGGTCAGTGGCAGATCAGTGGCAGGAGGTGGGGGGTTAGAGGAATACAGAACCCATATATATCTGTCTATCGATCTATGTATCTATCTGTCTAGCTGACTGGCTGGCTATGTCTATCTGTCTGCATATTTATCTATCTAATCTACCTATATTTGTCTCAGTTTATGTGTCTATCTGTCTATCAGTATCAATACATATGTTTATCTATCTATCTGTCTATCTGTCAGTCTGTCTGTCTGTAAATGTCATGATGAGGACAATATATATCACGGCGTATGGCAGTATACATTGTTATTATAATTCATTACTCATAGTCAGCGATTGAAAGTGTCGGTGATCCGTTCGTCCGCTACTGGCAGAAAATCGACAGAACACGAATGTTCCCATAATAGTAGTTGTATATAGACTACTACCAAAGCAGCACTGTACCTAACCCAGAGAATTATTTGAAACGCAGCAGCCTACTCGCTATGGAATTATTCTCCCCATGGTACAGTACTGCGTGTCAGTCGCTCTTTATATCTGAATAAACTCTTTTTTTGGCTGTAACTTTAGATATATAAATTCAGGTCGTATGTAAATATTCAGACTGCCGGAAATTCTATACTAAACCTGGTTGCTCGGTGATATACCTGTCTATTTTTTCTCATTTTTAACCCCCTCATAATAATAATAATAATAATAATGATAATAATAATAATAATGTAATCATTGTAAATCATGTTATAAGTTCTCTCTTGTGTTGATCTGATGCTGCTGGGAGAACGTAGTAGGTTATGATAGTCAAAGAAAATTGTTTTACATTGCCATGTAATTTTTGAAGGTAGATTTTTAAATAAACTGGTCTTTTTAAAGGTAGAGCAAAATAAATGCCCCCCCCCCCCTTCCTAAATGCTGGATCTGCCTGTGTGTGACTTGGAGCCGTGTTCTAGTTGGGTACAGATGTTCCCTAGCATTTTTTCCTCACCGATTTATTACTTACACTATATCTCATAAGTGCCGGAGAGGGTCGCCTTCTCGTGGTGGCACGCATATTGCCGGGTTGATTCACTACTACACTCATTTTTTTTTTTTTTTTCAATGAGGCGAAGATACACTTGACAGGTTGGTGATGATTGGCTGAATGCAACATGTCTGAATAACATCGTTGCATTTGGGTTAGTAAATATGTTCTGATTCACATCACCGGTAATTATTGAAATACAACGATGTTATTCGGACATGTTGCATTCAACCAGTCATCACCAACAAGTGCATTTTCGCCTTAAAAAAAAAAAAAAAAAAAAAACGGAGTATAGGTAATATAAACGTATCAAAACTCCTGTTCTATCCCCTGAAAGGAGAATGGTGGACTGGCAGGGAAAGACAGCCTCAGCCTGCAGTCCACTGGTTACGTCCAGATGAGCCTGCAACAACAACAACAACAACAACTATTACTACTACTACTACTACTGCACTTCTACTACACTACACTGCTTAAAACTACTATTACTACTACTACTACTGCTATTACGAGACAACACTACACTACAGTTACTACACTATACTACTACTACTACTACTATTACTACTACGACACTACACATTACTACTACTCATACTGCTACTACTACTACTACTACTACTACTACGACACTACACGTTACTACTACTCATACTATTACTACTACTACTACTACCGCAACTACTATTGTACATTACACGTTGGTACTGACTAATATTAAAGCAAACTGTACTGATATTAACACGAAACACTTACACTGCAAGAAAACACAAGTCATTGGGTCAAATATGCATATTAAACCGCTAAGGAAAAGGAGTTAAGGATCTTCTGAGACCAAGGGAATGCGGTCCCAGGTCACACCCAACCAGAAGTCAATAAAATAAGGGGATTTTTGAAATGCGGTCACCTAAAAAAAAATCTGATGCCTTGGAGATAAAGAAATATATGAATAAATTCGTAAATAAATAATAATAATAATAATAATAATAATAATAATGATGATGATGATGTGGTTGAGAAGATTAGGAGAAATACACTGAGGTGGTTTGGACATATGGAGTGAATGGAGGATGAAAGACTGACTAATAGTGTGTATGTAGGTGAAGTGGAGGGAGGGAGAGGGAGGGGAAGACCGAGGATGAGGTGGAGGAGTGGAGTTGAGAGGTATATGAGGGAGGGGGGGAGTGAGGGCAATCAAATGGTGGGTGACAGAGCGACTTGGAGGCGTTTTGTCTTCTGCGGCGTCGGGCTATAGATAGATAGATAAATAGATGATGATGATGATGATGATAATAATAATAATAATAATAATAATAATAATAATGATAAATCATTATGTCTTATGGAAAATTATCTACCTAGTGAAATGAGGATGTTTCTTATGTTCTGGGTTTACTGTCGATGTATATGTGTTTATTAACCTACACAGATGTTTATTATAAATATTTATGTATATTTACTCACACATAGATGTTTATTTCTTCATGTTTATATGTAGCTGGCAGGATGTTGAGAATAAAGAACGATGTAGGAAGCAGCTATTCCCATCTTTTACTCCACCCTTATTTAAACAACATAGAATGCAAGGAAAATATGAATTGAGAAAGACATCTGGGGGGACGAAGGGAAATGTAAACACCCTGAAAATGATGTCTTTTTTGTATATAATCTCACCCCCTTTGTAAGATATTATTTTGAGATATAGCTACAGTAATCGTTAAGGAGACATAGCGCTACCTTATTTTGCAGTTTTTTTCCTTTCTTCTCCCTTGTCTTCATCTTTTTTTTATTTTTTCTTACCTTAGTTCTTCATGGGATTTTTAAAGTATTTTCTGATTGCGTTTTAAAGCTTCCAGTGTTTCCTCCTTTCCTCAGAAGTGGCGAAAAGTGTTTAAAGAAGCAGTGTTTGTTTACAGACGGACGCCATCTTGAGGGAGCAAAACAGACGGTCACCATCTTAGAACACCATTTCAAAAACCAAATTACCCTTCTCAGTGCCTATTTACCTAGACCTTACCTTCAATTTTCATAACTTAACCCAGCCTTATACATCCTAACCTTATCTAACCTATTTTAAGCCAACCTAATCACTTTTATGCCAACCTAACCTAACTTATCCTACCTATCCTATCCCTTAAGTAATCATATTTTTCTTGTTTACTAATGGCTCCTCTCCATACTCGAAAACGCACTTCTGGACACCTTTCCAAAGTCACTGAATCAGTCCAAAGGTAGATTTAAAGTTTTGCCAAATTTTAAAGAGCTGCTCCTATGTCTCCTAAAGGATTACCGAGATACATTGAACCACAAATCAACTGACTCTCTTGATTTATAGTAGGTCTCCTTCGTATAACCTCCTGCCATCTTTGCCCAGCTTATGACAGTCGGAATAAATTGGTTGTCTTTAGCTTCAATCTGTGACAAAATTTAATAGTTCTTGTGTGTGTGTGTGTGTGTGTGTGTGTGTGTGTGTGTGTGTGTGTATTTCCAACCCCAGAACTTAAAGTGAAAATGAACTATTTAATCTTAGGCTCGTGTTCTCGTCGGTTAAGGAAGCTCCCTAACACCTCTTCCTAAGCGAGTTATTTTTGGATACGGCTGGGTATCATGGTTTTGCTCATTATTTATGAAGAATAGTTTTAGAATGATTTAAGCAACACAGAGGAGGACGGCAAGGTGTAATAAGCAAAATAAATCGCTAAGGAAGTGGTGTTACGGAATCGAACTTTCCCTTTTGATGCTCGTTCCTTGAATAGCCCAAAATTCCCAGACACTCCTTCCCCAGAACAATTGCCCTGAACGTCTAAACCGAGCCTGGCCCCTACACTCCTACTGGGCCTATGAAGGATTGGAGGATGGATGGACGGATGGATGGTTGAAAGATTGGAGGATGGATGGACGGATGGATGTATTTAATTTTTTCTTTAATGCAAGGAAGAAGGAACCAAAGACCATGAGCCCGCAAGTTGTTCCTTCCAAGGAAAAAAAAAAAAAAGATAAGAGAGAGCCAAATTCAAGCTCCGTTCATTTCTAGCTGCCTGGACACACTGCCCTTGAAAAACTGGAGATCATATACAGTAGGAAATATGAACAGAGGAAGACAGTTCCAGAGCTGACCTGTTGCATACATCGAGGAGTAACGGCTAACTCTTGCATTACAGAGTTGGACAGAAAAAGAGATGAGAGTTTGTTGCTAGATGGGTGCTGTGTGCTGTACACATGGGCGAATAATACCCGTGTATAAAGTTAACAACTGTGCAGGGGTAAAGAAGGCACGGAGTCGGCTTAGCACACCCAGTCTTTCGGAAACAGATTTCACAAGAGAGGTAATATGTTCTTTCCAAGATAATTCCCGAGAGAATGAAACCCCAGGTATGTTTAAAGATGATGCAGGATTGAGCTGGATAATACCAAAAATTAGGGGGTACTCTTGTTGAAGGATTGTAGGATGCATGGACGGATGGATGGTTGAAAGAGTTAGGCGATGTTAATTTGCCTGTGCCTACTGTATAATGACGACAAAATCTGGTTCATTTCCGCCACCCCAGATGCTTTACTTGCATCATACGAAAGCTCTCTTGTGGTTGTGGTTGTTGTGACCTTGGTAACAACAACCAAGCCTCTTATGTCCTTACAAGGTATTTGGGTTGTAAGGTGGTAGGCGGTGGGGAACGTCATCCACTCACTTGATGCAATGCTGGCTACTTCTTCCTTCACCCTTATCGTTCTTTTTCTGTGTCTACCCTCCTCTTTTCCTATTTCTCACCATCATCCACTCACTTGATTTAGTGCTGCCTACTTCTACCCTTACCTTTATCATTCTTTTTCTGTCTGCATTCCTCACTTCCTATTTCTCCCATCTTTTCTGTCACTTTTTATTACTCTTCTTTCCTTTTCATGTGGCTTTACATGGAGTGACAAGCCTAATGGTTTCCTGTATGCCAGGAGACCATTTATAACGCTGGGTGGTAACCATATAACCAACCCTTAATGTGTTCCCTGCGTGTCAATAAGTGGGTTGGCCAAGGGTTAGTGCCCCTCCTCGTAAAACAAGTAACTCAAAAACAAACAGCCATCCCTTACGTAATTATGGCTTCTGGCTATAGCTGTATAGATAGGTAGATAGACAGAATAACTGATTGATTGACTGATAGACAAACAGACAGATAGATAGATTATAGGTGGAAAACTAGACTTGGGCGTAACTTCTTCGTGATTTATTTTGCATATTACGCCTTGGCATTGTCGTGTATGCTGTATATATCCTTTTATTATCGACGTAATTCGCATCACAAACATACAAGAGGATACCGAGGTCCAATGTACAGAATAAATCACAAAGCAAGAGGTGTTACGAAATCTCAAATCCCACTTTCAATACAGCTCTTTGTCTGGGATTATGACTGTCAGCTGAGGGAAAGTATGGTCAGTTTCTGTGGATTCTCCGATCATACGTTCTCATGGGCTGCTCTGCTGTTTATTATATGCTCACGGTCTCTGCCTATCGCTTTAAAATATTGAAAAATGAAGCTAGGAAGATAACGATAAGGATGATGAAAATCTATCTATTCATCTCTAGCCAGACGCCATAATCCCATAAGGGATGGCCATTTGTCTTTGAGTCAGTGATTTTACAGGGAGGGGCACTAACCCTCTGCCAACTCATGTGTTGACACGTTGGGAATACGTGTGGGTTGATTATATGGTTACCACCCAGCGTAGTAAATGGTGTCTTGGCTTACAGGAAACCATTAGGCTTGTCACTCAATGTAAAGCCACCCGAAAAGGAAAGGAGAGTAATAAAATATGATCAGAAAGATGGGAGAAATAGAGAAGAGAGAAGGGCAGACAGAAAAAAAGATTGATAAAGGTGAAAGAAAGAAATAAACAGCACTACATCAAATGAATGGATGATTGTTGCTACCACCTACATTTAAGTATTGAGAAATAAACTCTGGATTATAATGATAGGAGTGATGATGATGATGATGATGATGATGATGATGATGATGATTATGGGGGTAAGATATCAGTCATTTTGCAGCTTAATTACTGTAGCACAATGGTAAAGAATAATAATACGACGGCTCTGCAACATGACCATGGCACTTCTTCGTGACTAACATAACTATCTACTCCTACAACTCAGCATTCAAGATGGAGATGGCAATTTTAGGGCATGAGTCGAAGTGGAGAAAGTCTATATGAAAATTCTGATTCCAGTGAGACCCTAACACCTTTTCCTGAGCAATTCATTTTTTTATTACACCTGACTACCCTCTCCTGTGTTATATATATCCTTGTAATATCCCCATACTCTGCCTAGATAACGGGCGAGAGGATATTAACCAGCCATAAACAAATATAAATCGCCAAGGAAGAGGTGTTAGGGAGCTTCCTTAACCGGCGAGAATACAAGAGCCATACCGCAAAATGTCAGCAGGAGTATTTTTGTATCTGCAGCAACAAACACATTGACCTTTTAATGGTACTTGCTGCTAGTGAGGTAAACATTGGTGAGTCAGTTTCGTCCCGGTCACAAGATGGATGCAGCAGAGGCGAGGCGTGATGATTGTACGGCCGCAGTCAACTCATCGCTGTCCACTAACTGCCTCACTAACTAATGGCATCGCAAACCTAAATAAATAAATAAATAATTAAAGTTTTGTGCAGTTTCTTCCTGTGCATTCAGAGAAAACGTGGAGACGGTATACCCAATCCGGCGATATGTTTGCCGATTGCGTTGAAATGCATGAGCTCACTTTGCCGTTTTAATCGTTTTTGTTTTTGGGAGGGGGGCTGACCCACCCAAGAATCACTGGGAGGGTCATGTTCCCCAAATATCCCATTCGAGATGAAGGTCCATTGTACAACGTGTACTAAGAAATCAAAGCCATATCTGCAATCCTTTCACAATTCTTAGAGTTTTTAATTTCCTGAGGAGGGCTGATCCTCCTAAAATTCGTGGCTCGAAATCTGTATATAGTGGAAGACCTTCTCAGTAACCAAACCAACACACCTGTTAAATGTCATTCAGATCTTTCCCCCTTTTCTGGTCATTTTTTACTTATTTTATATCCCATGACGGCTGAGAGTCATATTTATAACATGTGCTAAGATATCAAAGCAATATATATCCTCGTGTCACTATTTCTGACAATTTTCATTAGGTGAGTGGGCTGACCCCCCAAAAAAATATGGCTGGAAAGTAGTATATAATGGAAGATCTTTCCAGGAAGCTGACGAACTCACCTGAGTAGCTTTGTTGAAATCCATCTGCATACTTTCACTTATTTCTGATCATTTTCATTTTTGGGAGGGAGCTAACCCCAAGAATCACTGGGGGATCATGCTCCACAAATATCACATTACGGATAAGGTCCTTTGGGTAACATATATTTCGATATCAAAGCCTATCTGCCATCCTTCCATTACTTCTGAGAATTTTTAATTTGACTACGGGGCTGACCCGCCTAAAAATCATGGCTGCAAAACTGTATATAGTGGAAAACCTTCCCATGAACGAGTCTAACTCACATGGGAAGTTTTACTCAGATCCACCAAAAAGCCTAGGAGGAGTTAAACCGCGGGCGCACACACACACACACACACACACACACACACACACACACACACACAGCCAAAGGCCTAAGCCTAGCGCACAGGTAAACGGTGCGTTGCCGAAAATGATACCATCCTTCCTCGCAGGATTGGTAACTCAAAATAATAACGGTAATAAAAAATAATATTAATAATAATAACAACAACAACAACAATAAAAATAATAATAATAATAATAATAATAATAATAATAATAATAATAATAATAATAACAATAACAATAATGATAATAAAAGTAACGGTAATAAATAACGCTATTCATTTCTCTGGCCAGAATCACAAATTTGGTCTTCTTCAACACCCCTTATACCTTCTTCCTCAACATATTCCATGCAGATCTGGCTTCCCACAAATTCAGTTTCAACTCTTAATGATTTTTTTAAAGAGCGAGGGATGCCTGTCATTTGGTGTATTGATTTTTTTTATTATTTTTCCTTCCTCTGTTCATCATCTGTAAAAAAAAAAAAAAAGTGCCGTACTGTAGGTGTGGTATTCTCATCGGTTAAGGTAGCTCCCCAACACACCTTCCTTACCGATTTATTTTTGAGTATGGCTGATGAATAAAGATTTGTACATTGTTTATCTAGAGTATGGCAATGTTGGGAGGATTTATATAACACAGGATAAGACAGTAAGGTGTATTAAGCAAAATAAGTTCCTTAGGAAAAGGTGCTAGGGATCTTCCTTAACCGACGAGAATACAGGTCTGGGTGGCATAGGGAACGTCTTAACACCTTTTCCTTAGCCATTTATTTTGCATATTAAGATTCTGAGGTAAACATATCGCTGTTAGAGATACGTGAATACCATACTATAGAATATCAAGGGTTATGGGAATCTGTCTATCTATAGCCAGACGCCTTAACCCCGTAAGAGGTGCCCAGAAACAAATCGCCTCCATGTCGCTCTGTCCCCTGCCATTTCACTGCCCTCTCCCCAGCTCACACCCCCCCCCTCCCTCATACACCTCTCCACTCCATTTCCCCATCTCATCCTTGGTCTTCCCCTCCACCTCACTCACATACACTCTCCTCGTTAGTCTCTCGCTCTCCATCCTCTCCACATGGCCAAACCACTTCATTGTGTTTCTCCTAACGCTTTCTGTCACATCCACATCTACATCACAATGCTCTTTCACTTCCTTGTTTATTAGCCTGTCTCTCCATGTGACTCCACAGGCTCCTCTCAAATAACTCATCTCCACTGCTCTCACTCTTGACTTGTGTCCCTCCAACAACGTCCAAGCTTCACTTCCATACGTTAGAGTTGGTATCACAATACTGTCATGCTGTGGCTTTTTTTTTTTTTTTTATTTCCATGCTCACCTCCTTATTTCTGCTTATCACTGCTTTCAAAGAACCAGCAACCATTCTTCCCTGCTGTACCCTTTCAAGCACTCCATCCTTCAAACTTCCATCCTTACTCATAACACTACCCAAGTACTTAAATGCACTCATATTTTCCATTTCCTCACCATCCAACCTCACAGTGCATTCAGTGACTCTATTCCTCTCGAAGACCACAACTTTACTCTTTCCCTACATTCACTTTTTAGATTCCGTTTCATACACACTCTCCCATACTCATTCTACCAAGCCTTGCTGTTCCCCTTCGTCATCACTTAACAACACAGTATCAATTTGCAAAACAACAGTTCAAGAAGTTTTCCAAATGCTGCTCCTCTCTCATTAGTAGCCGCTCCAACATCCACTGCTCCTACCTTTGTACATCTCTCCCATATAACCCCATCTCCATGTAGCAAGACTGAATAACAATGGAGACATTCAACCTCTGTCTCTTCGCCCCACTGTTTGCATCTTTTATGTCTCTTCTATCACTACTTCAATGGTCACTGCTGCTCTGAACTGTCTGCTTGCATCCCTCCACCTTTGCACCGGGCGCGTATGCAACCGTCTAGCAGCAAACTCTCATCCCTTTTCCTGTCCAACTCTCTAATGCAAGAGATAACCGTTACTCCCAATCCTTCATTAATGCAACGGTTCAACTCTGGAACTGTCTCCCCTCTGTCTGTATTTCCTACTTCCCTATGATCTCCAGTCTTTCAAACGCAGTGTGTCCAGGCATCTCCAATGATCGGATCTTGAATTTGGCTCACTTACGTATGTGCTTTTTTTTTTTTTTTTTTTTTTTTCTTGGAAAGGAAGATTGTTTGCGGGCTCCTGGCCTTTGGTTCCTTCTTATTCTCATTAAAAAATCCCTGTTTCAATCTAACAGACCAAAAAATCTTCACTCAGTTCACCAATCCCCATACACTGCAGCCTTAGCGTCTCATACATACTCTTCACGAGCATTCAACAGCTGTTCATTTACTTACATAATATATTCTTAATATTTTCCACATCTCCTTGTCCGTCCACTCTGTCATGTTTTCTTCATATCCATAAGGCCACTGGCATTACATTCCTTCCCTTCCCTAGAACTTTTTCCAGTAAAGGCCTTAAGATGTATAACTGGCCTACACAACCTCACCTTCTCTTCCTAAAACCTCCCTGTTTTTCTCCAACTAATTCACCTCTGTTATTTCCCTAACTCTGTCAATACGTATCCTACCATGAACACGTTTCCTATTACAGTGAGAAGACAAATACCACTATGATTACCACACACTTGTTTCTCCTCTCTTTCTTTGTACATGGGAATAATTACGTCTGACTTCCAGTCCTCTGGAACTCTACCCTCCTCCCAGGCCAATCTGCACATCATCCATACCCGTGCTACTGCTATCTCTCCCCCAGGCTTTAGTATTTCATCACACACTCCATCAATTCCTGTTTTTTTTTTTTTCTGTTGGCTTTCTTCATTGTTTTCGTTACCTCCATCCCACTGATTTCCTTCTCACTTCTCACATCTCTCCTTCTCCCAGCCACTTCCCAGCCACTTATACTCGCATTACTTTCATTCTCTATGTTTAACAATACTTTAAAGTGTTCCCTCCATTTCCTCACTTTTCCTCCCTTCTCCACTATCAGTCTGACATTTTTATCCCGTTCACTCCCCTACTTCCTTCTTTATCTCCCTGTCGAACTCTTTTTACCTCCCTGCTCCAGATTATTTTCTTACATTCCCTCCACCTTACACTCAAATTCCTTCTAATTCCTCATCCACTATCTGCTTACTAATCATTTCAGCTTCACTCTTCTTCCCTACATATAACTCTCTCTTCCGTCTCTCAACATTCCTCCCTGCTTGTGCTGCCTCTCATCCACTGACTATATGCTTTCATGTTCTTTTGTTGTCATAGCTTGCCTCACCTCTCTTCATTCCACCATGCTGTTCCTTTGCACCCCCTTCGTCTTCTCCTCATTTCCACACACCACTTCATATGCTACACAGATTTCTTTTGTGAATATCTTGCACACATCTTCCACCTCCCCATCTGCTCCACATGTAATTTTTACCCAGTTGCTCCTCCACTTCTCTCTTACATCTCTCGTTGCTTAATTATGCCCTTATGTAAAAATAAAATAGTAGGAAAGGTACGCGTAGAGATTATCACAGAGAAATTAAAGGAGTCTATATGCAGAGGAATGGTGAGTGACAAAACAGAGTGGCTTTCGTATGATAGAGAGAAGTGTGGGGCAGATTATGATTTGCAATGAGACAGACAGTGGAGAAGAGCTTCAATGAGAAATGACTCTCAGGTTTGTATGCCAAGATTTATGGATCCTAAATTACACTACGACAGGTAAATAAAAAGGGGTTTCTGGAAGCTTTGGCACATTTATACTATAGAGGAAAAGCCTGGTGAATGCTATGAGTGTAAAGAGGTTATTATTATGGCAGTGAAGGTGGCATAGGAAATGTAAGCAGTTTGTCTAGCGATGTGGTTGAACATCATTGCTGGAGTAAGATAAGGATGTGTGACGTCCCCGTGGATGTTTCAATATTAATATGGATGGGGTTATGTGAGAGAGAGAGAGAGAGAGAGAGAGAGAGAGAGAGAGAGAGAGAGAGAGAGAGAGAGAGAGAGAGAGAGAGGAGAGAGAGAGAGAGAAAGAGAGAGAGAGAGAGAGAGAGAGAGAGAGAGAGAGAGAGAGAGAGAGAGAGAGAGAGAGAGAGATATGAGAACAGGAATGAATGGTGAAGGAAACTGAAGTATGTCAGTTCCGACGTATGCAGATGTCTGTGTGCTGCTGGCTGATAAGGGAACAGGAACTTTGCTGACTGCTGCATAGTTGTGTTGATGTCTGTGAGCGTCGTGCCTTGGAAATATGGATAAGAGTAAAAGAACTGGGTGTTGAGGGAGTGAAGGTGGCTCTCAGTGTGGATTTCTGGTGAATGGAGAGAGACCTAAACTGGTGAGAGAGCTAGTACTTGGGTTGCAATGACAGAAATAAAAGTAAATGTTTAGAGGAAGTGAAAATCAAAAGTAGCACAAGGAAGGAAACTGGTGGGTGATATGGAGGCGCTTGAATCTGAAACAGAGATCTGAGCGTGGCAGCTACCACAACAGAATTTTCCGTGAAGATGTACTAACACTACTCTTTTTACTCTAACCTGGCCCAAATTAGGTATCATCTCCTCTTCAATGCTGAGGTGTAGCAGTAACTTATTAAGTGTGGTAGGAATATAATGCTAATCACGAAGAAGTACTGTGGAAAAGATGTAGAGCCTTAGTACTGCCATCATCTGCCAATTGAACTACATGCCAAATAAACTGCAATGGACAAAACTCTTGTGCCAGGTTAAGGTGAATAAAGTACAGTGCCCTCACTAACGTTTGGGTGTGAGACTCTGGTGTGGATTGAGAACGAAATGTCAGGAGTTGGTGTGATGGAGATGGAGTTCTTGAGAAGCGTATGAGGATATTAAGAGTGGATAGGATAAGACATAATGTGATTCAGTGAAAGATGTGGAAGTAAGGAAGTTCGTTATTACGGCAGAGGTAAAGCGTGCTTAGATGGTATGGTCATTTGGAAAGAATGGATATAAGTCGGGTGGTGAATAGGGTTCATGTGGGTGAGTTTGAGGGTAGAGGAGGTGTGGTAGGCCAAGAAGGTGGTTGTGCACAGATACAGTAAATTAGAGGTGTGAGAAGGAGAGGCATGGAGCAACTGACAAGACTAAAGAACTGACAGGGGATCGAGGTGCCTGGATAGAAACTTATTCGGTGTATTACAAGGATTTGGTGACTTTTTTTTTTTTTTTTTTACCTGCCGTCGGACTGATACTTTCTGAGGAGTAAATATGAAATTACGCGTGTACAGGTGTGCCTGTCACATGAAGATAGGATTCCGGGGACCTGAATGGTGGATGAATATTTCATTGGCCATAATTGTTGATTGGTTCTGTCACTCTCGTATTCTATCCTTTTCCTGGCTTTCTATACCCTACCTGATTTTGCAGGTGGGAGAGAGAGGTATGATGATGATAATGATTATGATTGACGATGATTAATGACTGAATGATTGATTGATGATGACGATGATGATGATGAAGATGATAAGGAGGAGGAGGAGGAGGGAGGAGACAGCAACGGCCCTAATGGTCCTTTCGGGGCTGCTTGTTACAGAGTAGCAAACTGTGACTACGAGATCTAATTCTACATGCTGAGGGATAAGGATAGTAAAAGCAAGAAGGCTCTCCCCGCCTCGAAACCCTCCAGCTAAAACTGGCAGGAAAAGAGTGAAAGGACTACCATGCAGCATGGAAAAACTGACATGGAAATTTCATAGGAAAGACTGAAAAGGAAAAGTTACATTGTATAATATTTTATCTATGAACTACCAGTTTGAATAACATGAAAGGGAAAGTAATAGTGTAAAATGAATAATCAAATAGATAAATAACTAATGCATGACGTTATGTATGAGTATGCTGAGTTTGTAGGGGAACAAAAATATAACACACCACATAAGACAGACATTAATATGCTGTTCATCCATCCATCCATCATCCAATCCTATGTCGCCCCACGAGGAGCGTAGGAACCCTGGCTAGGCAAGTTGGTCCTGGCATTTAAGGTGAATGACCAGCCTCACGCATCCCTGAGTGGCATTACGTGAGTACAATAAACCCCAACCATCCCTTGGATATAAACCTACACCGGCTCAAACCAATTGGAGAGCCTTAATTACCCACTAAATCACCGAAAGCGCCATAATTTGGTTGTATGGTTACCACCCAGTTTAGTAAATGGTTTCCTGGTGTACAGTTAATGTGTACCATTGTGAGGCTTGAGGAAAAGTCGTGCCTAAATTCAAAGAGAGCTGGAGGAAAAAGCAGTGGAAATTCTCACTACAGAATGTCGCACACAATCTGACATCATGGAAAGGTCACACAACTCACCTGACGGAAGATCACCACAGACTCATTACCCATGCCCACACACACGACCCAACCAGTAGTATATGGGGGAAATTGAAGGGACTGGTCAGAAAAGGTTGGGACGCGATAGGAGACAGAAGAGACACGGTGGAATAGGCTGGTGTACAGGGGCAAGGTGTTAGCCAGTATGACTGCCAGCACCACTGATCTTGTCAAGATATCTCCCTTTGGAGAATAAACTACAATCAGAAACCCAGAATAATCTTTATCTTTCTCCTGCCATCCACGGCAAGGCCAGCAGAGAAAATTCTCTCCTATTGCATCCTTACAATCTAGCATTATGGAAACGTCTCGGCTACAGCTACGAGATATTGGTGGCAGTGGTGGGTTTATATCTTGTAGCTGCAGCCGAGTCGTTTCCAAAATATTCGATTATAGGTTGTAATAGGAGAGGGAATTTTCAAGTTGGTCTTGTCGTGGATGGCAGGAGAAAGATAAAAATGAGTCTAAATCCTCAAATCTGTTGCGTAGACAACGTGTGTTAACATTGCAGACTCTAATTCTGTCCCAAACAGTTGATGAACTGACTTTACTGGTATTTACATTGAGGTTGCTGCTCCCGGACACTCTGTGTTTTATTAATTTGAAGAAGGCAGCTTTATCATGTAAAAAGTCTACCTAGTCATGCCGCTCCTACCAAGTTCAAATGGAGACCATCTTTCTAGAAAAGAATATGTTGTCCATAGAAATGGCCCCACAGATTGATAAAGTTGACCCCCTTCTTGCACGCAGAGATTTGAGACGGTTATTTGTGCTGAAGGCCTTATCACAGAAGCTGTTTCTGCACTGATCCTTGGGCAGTATGCTGGATATTATTAGATTAATGGACTTTGTTTTAGATCGTTAGATCATCTCAGCAGATCTATACTAGCAATTCCTCTGATCTGTTGCACTTCAAATCGTTTGCACCGACATGAATGATGTAGAGCAGGGGTTCCCAACCTGGTGCTCGCGAGCACCACTGTGCTCTCTGATGGTCTGGCAGTGCTCTTTCACAATGGTTAAAATCGTGCTCGCGAGCACCAGCTCTTTGTAGGCCTAACTGCCGTAATCATAATCCCTTTGTAAGACCATCAACATCATCATCCGTTTCTTTTGTTCTGCACTTACTAATTGGACTGTGCTTCTTAATACCCAAACTACAGAGTATAGTGGTGCTCTCAGTTATCTAGAAAACAAGTGGGTGCTCAACAACTTAACAAAGGTTGGGAACCCCTGATGTAGAGAATTTTATTGTTTGCGTCTTTTAATGACCTCATCATGAGCTTCTGTAATATCACATAGTCCACCTCCTGGAAATCAGTACCTCGCACTGCTGCTAGGGGCGCATCCACAAAATTCCTCCAGCTGACCGAGTACAATGGAGTCCCAAGTAAGCCTTGTTTCTTCAGTTTCATGAACTGCTTCATCAAGGAGCTGGTATTGATTGTATGTAGTTATGGGGAGGTGTTTCGTCATACCTTTTACTGGTTTTGCGCCGTGTCTTGCTGTAGTAAAAGGGACTTCACTTGGCAAGGGGAGTACGGAATCACTGGGTGAGGAAGGTACGCTATCGCTTGTAACTGCCTGATGGGTGGGGGCTGGGCTCGGTTTGCACGCGTCTTCCCTCTTCGGTATTGTAACAGACTCCTGTGTTTGCTGCTACGAACTCTTTCAGTGTCTCAAATCCTGCACTGAGTTCCCTGTAATTTCCCCGCGATTCAGCTAAGCCTTCTTCTAGATCTCTCCTCATGATGCATAGTTTGTACACAGTGACGAAAAACTAATCCAAAAAATATGATGGGCAAAGCGATCAGTACGCTCCTGACAGATCTTCAACATGGACGGCATTGTGAGGCAATATTTCCAAAATACCACAAAAAGAAACGAAAAAATGCAACTGGATAAGGCATGTTTTTACAGATGCGCAATTTACTCTATAAATGAAATACTGCATTACTAGGTAGATACACTTTCTATATACTAGCTTCCTTTACAAGTGAAAAAAGAACAGAAAATCTACTTGCTGTGATATTATCTAACTTACCATGAAATGCAGAAATATGCCATAAACTGTCTCACTGAAAAGAATAATAGAATAGCAGGAAAAATCAAAATAGAACCTACTTGCACTCAGCAAACAATTTTTTACAATGTGTATAAACTGTTTTACTGTTGAAACAACAGACACACAGATAACACACAGTTGTATCTCTATACACAAGACAATGCTAATCTATCTATCTATCTATCTATTACCAGACGCCTTAATCCCATACGGGGTGGCCACAAACAAATCGCCTCCACGTCGCCCTGTCCCCGGCCATTTCATTGCCCTGCTCCCAGCTCACACCTCCCTTCCTCATATACCTCTCCACTCCATCCCTTCATCTCATCCTTGGTCTCCTTCTCCCCCTCTCCCCCTGCACCTCATTCACATACACTCTCCTCGTCAGTCTCTCAGTCTCCATCCTCTTCACATGGCCAAACCACCTGAAAGCAGCAAACCAACAACTATCCAGTAGCTATATCTTACAGCGCCAAACGGAAACAACTGATGGTGGGAAAACAGTAAAAATAATAATAATAAAAATAAATTATGTGGTGATTACACCCTTTCTTAGTAAGGAAAAATACACTATAAAATACATTAAAATACACTAAGAAATACGGCTAAAAAATACACCATAAAATGGCTGCGCATATCAAAATAAAAGGCGGGTAAACGCTCAAAAGGGCGGGATAACAACCAATACAACTGAACGGGCCGATGATTGACGCCTTTAGCACGCTCAGAAACTTTTGCATGCAAGCTATTTTAATACCTAACACGAGGGAACTATGTTTAAGGCTCTTATGCACAGATCTATTCACTTTCACACCAATATTCACACAACTTCGTTGTTAAACCACTGGGTAATGAAAAGCGTTCGATGGTAGTTGACAAGCAGCAGAGAAGAGGAGGAGGAGGAGAAGAATACATATCCTGCTGCTGCTGACGACGTTGATGATAATGATGACGGTGATGGTGATGATCGTCATCTAGAGACTTTAGCTCTTCTTGTGCAGCTATGTTATATCCTATGCCTTGATCCTTTACTCCATACAGGCACACCAACACCTGTATCATCTTCGGTTAAGGAACCTTCTAACACCTAGTAAGCACTTTATTTTCTTTATCATACCTTACTGCCATCTTGTGTGACACAAAACCTCCCCACATCTCCATACTCGGTATTAATAACGTACAAAGGATATCAACCAGTCATATCGAAAAACAATTCGCTAAGGAAGAGGTGTTAGAGAGCCTCCTTACCCGACAAGAATTCAAGCCTTTGGTCATTATACTGAGCAAACAAGAGAGGATTTCATTCAACAGAGCAGAATGAAGCACTGTAATGGCTAATGGGGAAGGTTTGAGTCTTTACCTCCAAGGAATAAAATTCTTCAAAGTGAATTTATTCATCGGTAACCTATACAACATCCTATATTCTTTTTACGCCAACTTGGCTTAAAATTGGCATCTCTGTATCTTAAGTGCTGAGTTGTAACAAGAGATTAACCCTTGAATATTGTGCTAGTCACGAAGAAGTCTTATGGCAAGGAAGCAGAGCCATCGCATTGTCTTTCTGCTACTCAGCTATATGAAATACATTGCAAAAGGACGAAAATCTTGGCCAAGTTTAAGGTAAACAGGATATAATCGCATTTATTGTTAGGGAAAGGGTTAATAGTGTGTTGTATGTTATTTACGTTTTGTTAATACGAGTACAGACAACGTGATGTCCTGTGGCTGCATGCTGTTCTGCCTGACTTGGCATGACGGTGGTGAAAGTAACATCTTCACCTGCTGTCGAAACTTGCCCGCTGACAGTGTACAGTGCCCAGTTCCACGAGGCAGCTGCAACAAAGGTCCACCAGGTGAGCCTGTGTGTGAACGGGCTGGTGGCGGCCCAGTCACCTGCCGCATCAACTGCTACCAGAACTGTTGCCTACTGCAAAAATGACCACTATCATTGCAAAGATGAATGTGGCTTGCTGCATCTCGTCACCCCCGCCAGCCTCAACACATACACCTGAAGGTAGAAGACCCACTGTGATAGATAGGCCGCTCCTGCCCCAGTGTTGAGGGTCAGCTTAGTGATGGGGTCGAAATACCCGGCAAAGTCCATCCCATCCTGCCGCCAGTTGCCCAGGGCTGAGAGCAGCACTGCGGCCACCCACACCCCCAGCACACCTCCCAGCTATGTACGAGAGGACAGTGGTCGGCCTCGCACCGCACTCCGCCGCTCTATACTAAACAGGGTCAGCATGAAGAGGGACACCACCACCGATGTGTTGAAAGCCATGCTGGCCAGCACGGGTAGGATGTCCTCACGCTGAAACCTGAGCTGCCGGAAGCCCAAGGACTGGCGTAATACGAGGCAGTTAAAGCTGATTGCTAACATATCACTCTCCAGATCTCTTAGCGTGAGCCATCCAGTCATGAGGCCGATGGTGTCGTGCAGTGCCAGAGGAGCCGCCAAGAGCCCTAGCAGCAGATCCGCCATCGCCAGTGAAGCCAGAATGATGAATGTTGGTTGTCTTATTAATTCAGATCTCACCAACACCATCAGCACAAAGACGTTACCGACCAGTGTAATGACTGTCACTGCAACAGCCACAACCAGCAACACAACTTCCTTCCTCTCACAAGCCTCGCTCAAGTACCACCAGGCCACTGCACCTTCTGATTCACTGGTCCAGTATGCCGCCATAATGTTGTAAGAACAGGTGGGCCAGAATTTTTGGTGAGCTGAATTTTCATTGAGAGCACTTTTTAATGTTTTTGCCGTCCTCTGTGGGAGTGAAAGGAAACATGAAATCTCTGCCATGTCTTTAGGAATGGGTCCCAAGTTTATTAGCGAATGTCCATAACTCAGAGCAAATCTTCCACTGTAAATGTCTTCAAGACACTGCTCATTGCCTGTAACTGATGCATGTAGCAAGATCTCGACGCGGAAAAGAGAGGTGAAATCATGCCATACAAACTGCCAGCTTTATACTGACCATCACCAAACCCTGAAATAGTTGGTTACACCCAAATCTATATATGTGGTATGAGGCAGACTCTGAGGATCTATTGACCAGCAACACCTCAACCTTCACAGCACTGGCCAGCAAATTTCCACTCACTGTAACATTGTTTTCTTTCAATGCGAAAATGGCAACGTGGGATAACTGATTCTTGTGAATTTCAATGAATATTTCAACTAACTCTGCAATGTAAAAAGGCAGGCTTCTCCAGTATTCATCAGATAAGAAACTCGAGACAGTTCACGTACGTGTAAACTTGCGCCTTGCCAATGGTCAAGTCAACCAGCTGGGTAGGATTCCAAACCCAGTCTGGGGTGGAAGAATTAAGCTCGTTTAGAGTAGACACGGTGTCATTTGAGGAACCCTCAGTCAAGTAAGAGACTGACCGTGACATACATTACTAACCCTATTTCCCTTTTCACATAGTCCCTGCAAAGTGAGTTCAGTGTGGTGGAAGTGGGACAGGAGCAGAAAAATGACGTTATGCTCAACCCCAGACCTCGCTGCTCTGACAGCTGTGATCAATAAGAAAATAGCCCGGGTAATGCAAGGTAACCGGTAACTCACTGCTTCCTGTGAGACACAGTGTGAAAGCTTGGGACTAGACTGAACATTCAACATCACCTCTTTGGAGATAACTGATGAAACTGAGAGAACCTTGAGACTGTAGATCCTTCTCCCAAAACGTAATTTTTCTACTGTCTGCGTGGGTGGTGTAAAGGGCTCTTGGTACAGCCACAGAAACAATTATCTTCCCAGTTCCGTCTGAAGAAAATTTACAGCGGACGAAATACAGCGAAAACTCTATCTCTACCAGTGCGTGTTTCAGATGTTTCGATTTTTTCTCTATGTACTCGTCAAACTTTGGGAAGCTACTTGTGTCTGTGCCTGTACATGCGGCAAGTAACTATGCTTCAGAGAAATTCACGTTCAACGCTGCCAGCCGATAAAAGACAAATACATTCATGGCAGATATTCCATGCTTGAGGTGAGCAACATACACATTCTTGTATATCGGTAATTTCTTTGTAGACCAAAGTTGGTTTTCATAAATACCAAAGAGTGAAGAGCAGTGGAGAGCTGGCGTAGTGTAACATGTGTGATAAGCATATAAGCAAATATATTCACACTCACAGGGGTACTTGCACAGCGAGTTATGTCTCCATTCACCTGAGATGTAGATGAAATGAAAAAAATCTCTTAGACGAAAGTTCATGATCTGAGAAATGAAGACCACAGTGAAGTTGGTTCTGTCAGATGGAAAGATTGGACAGCCAGGTAGCTGTCACGATACAAGGTCTGGCGAGGATGCTGGAGACATGGACTGGCGTCTGTTTCACTGGTATTCCTCTGGACGTACAACAGCACGATTTCATTTTCCTCCTCCGTGATGATGGCCTCACAAACTATTGACTGACATGACTGAGCCAGATAGTCATTCTCCATCCTGAGTCTCCCAGTTACATGAGTTCTCAGTCTTGTTTGTTTGGCATCAAGGGATTCAGAGAGGCATCGAGGAGCCAGAAACAAGACCCCCATAATCTTGTGTTTGAGACGAGCAACGAGGTCAGTCGATGGTGTTCCGTGGCGCTGAGATCTGACTGGCAAGGTTCATAGTACCTGGCAGCTTGTTGGCTTCTGAGACCCGAGCACACGGCCAGGTACGGGAGCCAGTGCCTTAAGTTGATATCCCTGTGTGAGGTAATGGCCATCAGGTCAACACTGGGGCTGCAGGGTAAGGAAACACAAGGCTCTGGAAGCTGAAATAATCCCAGTTCACTGCCCATGACATCCGCAATAGTTTTGGGATGGGAAATTTCCCAGTTCTCTACTGAGGGTTTTTTACTGTAGGCATGTGTAGAGGTTAAAGTTACGATGAAATAAGAAGTGGCTGGCAGAATGGCACTAGGGCTGCAGTGCATGTGGATGGTGAACTGAATGAACTTTTCCTGCTGCATGTTGGATTGAAACAGCGAGGTGTCATATCTCCATGGGTAGTGTGATGAGTAAGGATGTAAGCATAGAGGATGAATTGCTTGAAAGGGTGAAACAGGTAGGTAAGAAAGGTTGCTGCTTCAGCAGTGACAAGAAATGGGGAAGTTAGCATGGAAGTAAAAAGGTTGCTGCATGACAGTAGCCTCTTGTGATACCCACTGTAATGTATGGATGTGAAGCTTTGACCTTGTTGAAAGGACACAAGTCAAAAATGAGAACGGTGGAAATGAGTTATTTATGAGAAGCATGTGGAGTTACATGGAGAGGCAGACTGACAAGTGAGACAGTGACGAAGAGTCGTGGTGTTAACGTGGATGTGTTAGAAAGGGTTAGGAGAAATACACTGAGGTGGTTTGGCCATGTGGAGATGATGGAGAGTGACAGACTAATGAGGACAGTGTAGCTATGTGAGTGAGGTGGAAGGGGACTGGAGGAGACCGAGGATGAAATGGAGTGAAGAGGTATATGAGAAGGGTGTAAGTTGGGGAGGGTATCGAAATGGAAGGGACCGGGTAACATACAGGCAATTTGTCTGAGGCCACCCCTTATGTAATTAAGGCATCTGGCTATACAGTAGATAGAATTCTCAAAACAAAGTGATGCTCACTTTCAACATATCAACAGAAAAATTGCCAACTAAATAATAAATGAACTATAAAGGTGAGTGATTTTCAGTGCAAATTATCACAGTATTCTCTCAATCACCATCACTACACAGACCAATAACTACTCATCAGTTAAAATGAGAGTAAAGTCACACAATATACCTGTAATAACCCATATACGTCCTTCATCCTATCCTGGCCCATTCCTGTGTCCTGTATCGTATTTCATTCAGGTCAATGGAGAAAAACAACAGCCTACTATGACTGTACATCCATTCCATAGCACTTCTTTCTGACTAGCACCGCATTCTAGTGTTAATATCTCATTGCAGCTCATAACAACAGACTCTCAGTATTGGACACTACTCACATTCACTTAGAAATGAGAGCCATGGAGGCCTCATTACGTACATCCACCAACCAATCTTCTGAAAAGACAGAACATAAACAACACAATAAGTTTTCCAGAATGCTACAAATAGTCACTTAGTGTCAACTATGGTTAAATAAAAAATCAACATTTTCAATATTTACATACACCTTGACACCCCCCATGCTGTACTAACGCAGTAGCTACAACCTTCAGTTCTTCCCCTTACCAAAGACACCTAACACTATCATTGCTGGGGATTTTAAACACTAGAAACACTAGCTGGTGCAAACATAATCAAAACAACACCAGATATCTCCACATCGCAACTCAATAACATGTACTGTACATTATCAACAACACCTCACAGTACACCCACATCCCATACCAGGCAAAGCACACACTCTTCTCCCCAGACATAACTTACTGTTCACCAGTACTTCCATGCAATGCCGCTTGGTGGGCAGATCCTAAACTCACTACAGATCACCCAATCATTACCATTATTAAAATAAAATCCAAACCAGAGTTATCATGCCTCACATACACAAACTACAAGAAAGCAGACTGAACAATACCGGTGTTCACTGGAGAAACAGAACAACAATTCAGCACACTAAATAACAGACCCATCACCAACACTGACAAGCACATTACAAAGTTCAACAACGTCATACGCAACACACACAAGCACCTTATCCCACAAGGCAAGAAAAGACAATCCAATTCAAACTTTTAATTACACCGGTGATTGTCCACCTCATAAGGCAGCGTGACAGACTTAAACACACTTGCCTCACACACAGGACACCATCAGAAGACTCCAGGAACTAAACAACTGAATATCAACATAAAATTAATACAATAAAATGGAAAACTGGAAATCCTTTATAACAATATTTAGTTACTCCATAGACACCTTTCGGTTCTACAAATACTTAATACTAAGCCTATCACTAAATAACAGAGATGCATATCCAAAACCTATGCCACTAACACCTCGAACACTCAACACATACCTTCCCACAAAGAACAAGCAAACATAACGTGGCTACTTATAAACCATTATATAAACATAAGTCACTTAACCCCAAAGTGCAGTGAATCCAAAAAACGTGTACCAAGTCTGAAAAGCAACCCTCTCATCATAGGTCACCCTTACCACTTGATCACAGTGCAACCGCCTTCACTGCAGAACAGGCACAAGTAGTTATTAAAAAACTCTAGAATCACAGGGCCAGATGGCATCACCATCCTACACCTGAAACATTTAGGATCAGAAGGCATCCATGCCCTCACAAACATTAACAACTACTCTATTGCACACTGTAGTCTGTAGCATTCCCAGTATTTGGAAAAATGGAACAACCATCATTACAATTAAACTTCTCAAAGACCCAACACTCCCATCCACAAACAGACCCATAATACTACTTAGCAAAAAGCCAAAAATACTGAATGCCTCATTCTGAACGAAGTCACACCCCTTGTTCCCTTTGCCCCCTCACCGAACAGATTCAGAACACTACACTCTGAAAGTGCCTTAGTGACTAGTCTCACACAACAAGCATCAGATGACATCAGTTCAGTGACACATGAACAACACATACTTCTCTCAATAATACAGTAAACCTTCAATTATCCGTTGTCACGATATCCGCCCCAACCCAATATCCAGCACAGCTATCTTGGCTCTATTAGAGCAATATATGGCAATTTTTGTGCAACATCTGGTGCAAAAATGGGATGTAACCGGCGGACCAATGCAATATCCGGTGTTGAGGGGTCTCAACAGGCTCGTAAGCTGTACCCAACAGGGGTCAGGGGACATCTCGAAACTTGAGAGCCAATGAAAACATCCGCTATGCGCCAGCCAATCAGAATCCGTCGTGAGTGTGGCTTATCTGGCGTGCCAAGAAAGCAGCCGTACTCTCATTTTCACCCGTGGATGTCGCAGAGTCAAGACGTGCCTGTGCACTCCCGCTCTTCTGACCATGAGGTCACAGAACCCTGGTACTTTGACTACCTCTGTGGCATCCTACGTTTAAGCTACTGTACTGTATTGTATTGCAAAGTTAATGGCCTTTCAGTGCTCATGGCCTGGTGCTCTATTGTTATTGTTAAACTACTCGGTACTGCAGTATGTACTGTACTGTTTACTAGTGAGAACCCCACGGTGCTGTTTCTTCCCGTTGATACCAACACTTGGTGAGTACATACAATAGTACACTAGCTATGTACAGTACGTTATAACTGACCTGTATCATTACTGTATTGTTTTTATATGCATAGTTTTCATCTTTAACTCATCGTAAATTTTTTAGGATTTTTTTTAAACAACAAAACAGAGGAAGGAAAAACAAATGATTAAAAAAATTAAAAAAAAATTCATACACCAGATTAATCGTGTCGTCCATTCATAAAATGTCTAACGGTTGGACATGAACTGCTGTAGGTTAAAAGTTTGGAGGGAAACAACTCTGGGGAAGTGAGCTTCACACAGATGCAGTTCGGGGAATGAAAGAATTCTGATAGGCAGAAGTTCTGCAATATGGCTGAGTGACATTCCAGTCATGAGCGCTGCCAGATGCCCGTGTAGCACGAGGGAAGGCATGGACAGGTGGCATAATGGATGCAACTTCGTCTGAGCATTTGCCATAAAACTATCAGTAAAATAATGCAAGGGAGGCAACATTCCTTCTAACTTGTAGGGGAGGTAGTTTATTTATAATAGCAGGATTATTAATAATTCCAGCAGCTTTGTTCTGAATTTTGTCTACTTGTTTTAAAATAACCTCCCCACATCCATTCCACAAGGGTGAGCAATATTCAAGCTGAGAGTGCACATGACTCTTATAAATTATAGCTAACTGGTCGTCAGTGAAGAAGTTACGGACTCTGTACAATAATCCAAGTTTCTTTGAGGCGGTTTTAGCAAGTGATCTAACATGAGAGGTCCAGTTGAGGGCATTGTTAAGTGAAACACCGAGAATTTCATTTTTTTTTGGAAATGGGAATATTAGTAGCATTGAAGGTAATATACGAACCTGGCAATATCTGTCTATTAGTTAATTGTATATATTTGGTTTTACTAGCATTAAATGAGACAAGGTTGTTTTGTCCCCATTCATTGGTCTTAGATACAGTAAGTCTTGATTTATGTACATGGCTGCACTGAGCTGAGAGTTAGAGACATTAGATTTTGTAAATGGGTGTTTGAGTGTGAATGAACTATGAAGTGATGAGTCATCTGCATATGAATGGATGGGATTGTGGGTGACAGATAAGAGATCATTAATATTAACCAGGAAC
>NW_027642733.1:0-1998 GCF_032717465.1 Coenobita brevimanus | reverse complement strand
GACAATAAGATGATAATGCTGCTGCTGCTGATGATGATGACGATGATGATGATGATGATGATAATGATGATGATGTCAACCCAACGTTTCTATAATGTATCTGATATTTACGCTACTGTGGTCTGATCCGCAGTTAGGGACAGTATGAGGAAAACACAAAGAACAAAGTAAAAGGTATTAAAGACATACGAGACACTATAAAGCCCTGCATCTATGGACGAATATTAAACATCTATAAACGGCCAGGGGTCAAGTCAAAAGTCAGTACAAACAATATACTAAAAGGAAGCCCTGAGTTTGTACACATCTATAATAAACAAAAGGATTTATGTAGGAAGTTAGCTACATGATAAGATACATGAAAGTGTGGGCTTCCTGTATGCTAAATAAAATAGTCTAGAATTGGCTTAAAAATTATGTAAGAACGAATGTCTAAGTGAAAAGGTAAAAACGAAAAGTACAGTTGAAGTAAGTTATTATGGATCCTGGTTGGCAGAGAGTCACGACACTGTACTGGGTCGGAGAGAGACTCGAAGGTACAGCTTGAATTCTTCTCTCTCTCTCTCTCTCTCTCTCTCAAGTTTCAGGCTACACAGAACCCATCTTCAGAGTGTTTTTTTTTTGTCTGTGTATTCCGGAACGTTAGGCAAATTACTGAATTCAGGCTCTATCCTGTCTCTCTCTTCTACTCAACATTTCCACAAGTCACAATGGATCACCTACAGAGCTACCATGATTGAGAGAGAGAGAGAGAGAGAGAGAGAGAGAGAGAGAGAGAGAGAGAGAGAGAGAGAGAGAGAGAGAGAGAGAAAAGTTATTATTGTTCGTGGTCCAGATCTACAGTGGTTACCTGCCCTGGTACCTGCCCAAACACACTGCCTACACCCCTGTCATCTCCAACGCCCTGCAGCGCCTGGTGGAGACTGGGCTATACCTACACCTTTACCGCGTCCACGTGGGATTCTTCACCAGCAAAGAAGCCATGCAGGTCAGACAACAGCGACACCCACACTGTATCAAAATTCCACAGAAGCTCACACTAAGAGTCAAAATTCCACAGAGGCTCACACTAAGAGTCAAAATTCCACAGACGATCACACTAAGAGTCAAAATTCCACAGACGATCACACTATATCATCAAAATTCCACAGACACTCACACTACATTGTCAAAATTCCACCGACACACTATATCAAAAGTCCACAGACATTCACACTATATTATCACACTTCCACAGACACTCACACTATATCATCAAAATTCCACAACACTCACACTATATCATCAAAATTCCACAACACTCACACTATATCATCAAAATTCCACAACACTCACACAATATCATCAAAGTTCCACAGACACTCAAACTAAGAGTCAAAATTCCACAGACACTCTATATTATCAAAATTCCACAACACTCACACTATATCATCAAAATTGCACAACACACACTATATCATCAAAATTCCACAGACACTCACACTAAGAGTCAAAATTCCACAGACACTCTATATCATCAAAATTCCACAGACACTCTATATCATCAAAATTCCACAGACACTCTATATCATCAAAATTCCACAGACACTCTATATCATCAAAATTCCACAGACACTCTATATCATCAAAATTCCACAGACACTCTATATCATCAAAATTCCACAGACGATCACACTAAGAGTCAAAATTCCACAGACGCTCACCCAATATCATCAGAGTTCCACAGACACACCACAAAAAATTCCACAGACGCGCACACAATATATAAATATTCCACAGACACACTATATCAAAATTCCACAGACGCTCACACTAAGAGTCAAATTCCACAACACTCACACTATATCATCAAAATTCCACAGATGCTCATACTATATCAAAATTCCACAGACACTCACACAGTATTATCAAAATTCCTCTAGATTAAGCGTATTATATTTCTCATTTAATTATTCATCCCAGTTTCGTGTCATCAGTAAATTTGCTTATATTGAAGAT
>NW_027642732.1:0-65089 GCF_032717465.1 Coenobita brevimanus | reverse complement strand
CCAAATGATGAATAACTTTATTAATGGCAGTATTATAGATATCCAACTTGTAGCAGAGACTATCTTAGTAACTTTAGAAGATAATAAACTTTCTATAGGTCTACTCTTAGTGAGTTTATTTAAAAAAATAATAAATAATCTATATTGATTTCTTAAAGACTTAGAAAATAGTTTTCCCTCAAATCGATGGAAAGTGTTAGAAAAAGTAAAACATGGGAGGAAGTGGATCAAAAATTAAAAGATTTAACACCCAGATTCCGATGGGGTAATGGCTGTTATAATTGTACAGAAAAGGCGCTTAACCCTTTTCGCCTCAGTGTTATATATGATAATATAGTCATACCACTACACTTTTGTCATAAATGCATGGAGTAGTGGTGTTGGATTGTTTTTTATTGTTGTTATTTTACAATAATATTTCAACCAAAACACCTCTTTCATTTGAACCTTAAAGTGGTTGTTGTTGTTATTCTTGTTAATTTAACTGCTGGTGCTGATGGAATAGAATTGAATGATAAATAGTTGACGGTGATAAATAGTTGACGGTGATAAATAGTTGACGGTGATAAATAGTTAACGGTGATAAATAGTTGACGGTGATAAATAGTTAACGGTGATAAATAGTTGATAAATAGTTAACGGTGATAAATAGTTAACGGTGATAAATAGTTGACGATGATAAATAGTTAACGGTGATAAATAGTTAACGATGATAAATAGTTAACGGTGATAAATAGTTAACGGTGATAAATAGTTAACGATGATAAATAGTTGACGATGATAAATAGTTAACGGTGATAAATAGTTAACGGTGATAAATAGTTAACGGTGATAAATAGTTAACGGTGATAAATAGTTAACGGTGATAAATAGTTAACGGTGATAAATAGTTAACGGTGATAAATAGTTAACGATGATAAATAGTTAACGGTGATAAATAGTTAACGGTGATAAATAGTTAACGGTGATAAATAGTTAACGGTGATAAATAGTTAACGGTGATAAATAGTTAACGGTGATAAATAGTTAACGGTGATAAATAGTTAACGGTGATAAATAGTTAACGGTGATAAATAGTTAACGGTGATAAATAGTTGACGGTGATAAATAGTTAACGGTGATAAATAGTTAACGATGATAAATAGTTGACGATGATAAATAGTTAACGGTGATAAATAGTTAACGGTGATAAATAGTTAACGGTGATAAATAGTTAACGGTGATAAATAGTTAACGATGATAAATAGTTAACGGTGATAAATAGTTAACGGTGATAAATAGTTAACGGTGATAAATAGTTAACGGTGATAAATAGTTAACGATGATAAATAGTTAACGGTGATAAATAGTTAACGGTGATAAATAGTTGACGGTGATAAATAGTTAACGGTGATAAATAGTTAACGGTGATAAATAGTTGACGGTGATAAATAGTTGACGGTGATAAATAGTTAACGGTGATAAATAGTTAACGGTGATAAATAGTTAACGGTGATAAATAGTTGACGGTGATAAATAGTTAACGGTGATAAATAGTTAACGGTGATAAATAGTTAACGGTGATAAATAGTTAACGGTGATAAATAGTTAACGGTGATAAATAGTTGACGATGATAAATAGTTAACGGTGATAAATAGTTAACGATGATAAATAGTTAACGGTGATAAATAGTTAACGGTGATAAATAGTTGACGATGATAAATAGTTAACGGTGATAAATAGTTAACGGTGATAAATAGTTAACGGTGATAAATAGTTAACGGTGATAAATAGTTAACGGTGATAAATAGTTAACGGTGATAAATAGTTAACGGTGATAAATAGTTGACGATGATAAATAGTTAACGGTGATAAATAGTTAACGGTGATAAATAGTTAACGGTGATAAATAGTTAACGGTGATAAATAGTTAACGGTGATAAATAGTTAACGGTGATAAATAGTTAACGGTGATAAATAGTTAACGGTGATAAATAGTTAACGGTGATAAATAGTTGACGGTGATAAATAGTTAACGGTGATAAATAGTTAACGGTGATAAATAGTTAACGGTGATAAATAGTTAACGGTGATAAATAGTTAACGGTGATAAATAGTTAACGGTGATAAATAGTTAACGGTGATAAATAGTTAACGGTGATAAATAGTTAACGGTGATAAATAGTTAACGGTGATAAATAGTTAACGGTGATAAATAGTTAACGGTGATAAATAGTTGACGGTGATAAATAGTTAACGGTGATAAATAGTTAACGGTGATAAATAGTTAACGGTGATAAATAGTTAACGGTGATAAATAGTTGACGGTGATAAATAGTTAACGGTGATAAATAGTTAACGGTGATAAATAGTTGACGGTGATAAATAGTTAACGGTGATAAATAGTTAACGGTGATAAATAGTTAACGGTGATAAATAGTTGACGATGATAAATAGTTAACGGTGATAAATAGTTAACGGTGATAAATAGTTAACGGTGATAAATAGTTAACGGTGATAAATAGTTAACGGTGATAAATAGTTAACGGTGATAAATAGTTAACGGTGATAAATAGTTAACGGTGATAAATAGTTAACGGTGATAAATAGTTAACGGTGATAAATAGTTAACGGTGATAAATAGTTAACGGTGATAAATAGTTAACGGTGATAAATAGTTAACGGTGATAAATAGTTAACGGTGATAAATAGTTAACGGTGATAAATAGTTAACGGTGATAAATAGTTAACGGTGATAAATAGTTAACGGTGATAAATAGTTAACGGTGATAAATAGTTGACGGTGATAAATAGTTAACGGTGATAAATAGTTAACGGTGATAAATAGTTAACGGTGATAAATAGTTAACGGTGATAAATAGTTAACGGTGATAAATAGTTAACGGTGATAAATAGTTAACGATGATAAATAGTTAACGGTGATAAATAGTTAACGGTGATAAATAGTTGACGGTGATAAATAGTTAACGATGATAAATAGTTAACGGTGATAAATAGTTAACGGTGATAAATAGTTAACGGTGATAAATAGTTGACGGTGATAAATAGTTAACGGTGATAAATAGTTAACGGTGATAAATAGTTGACGGTGATAAATAGTTAACGGTGATAAATAGTTAACGGTGATAAATAGTTAACGGTGATAAATAGTTAACGGTGATAAATAGTTAACGGTGATAAATAGTTAACGATGATAAATAGTTAACGGTGATAAATAGTTAACGGTGATAAATAGTTAACGGTGATAAATAGTTAACGGTGATAAATAGTTGACGGTGATAAATAGTTAACGGTGATAAATAGTTAACGGTGATAAATAGTTAACGATGATAAATAGTTAACGGTGATAAATAGTTAACGGTGATAAATAGTTAACGGTGATAAATAGTTAACGGTGATAAATAGTTAACGGTGATAAATAGTTAACGATGATAAATAGTTAACGGTGATAAATAGTTAACGGTGATAAATAGTTGACGGTGATAAATAGTTAACGGTGATAAATAGTTAACGGTGATAAATAGTTAACGGTGATAAATAGTTGACGGTGATAAATAGTTAACGGTGATAAATAGTTAACGGTGATAAATAGTTAACGGTGATAAATAGTTAACGGTGATAAATAGTTAACGGTGATAAATAGTTAACGGTGATAAATAGTTAACGGTGATAAATAGTTAACGGTGATAAATAGTTGACGGTGATAAATAGTTGACGGTGATAAATAGTTAACGATGATAAATAGTTAACGATCATTAGACTTGTCACTCAATGTAAAGCTACCTGTAAAGAAAATTAAAGCAATAAGTTATAAGAAAGATGGGAGAAATAGAGATAATAAATAGTTAAATTATAAATAGTAAATCTTGCGAAATAGTTGACGATCATAAATAACTGACGAGCAAAAATTGTTGAATCTTGTTGAAAAAATTAAGGCTTTTGGCAGTCGTGGCTGGGAGTTGATATATAAGGAAAGCGTTTGGTACGCTCCTTAGTTTGTCACTTGGTGGTTCTTAAATGGGTAAGTTATTTAATTTTTTGTTCTTATAGTGTAGATTGAGAGATAACGAGGTTGAAAAGTTATAGAGTTTAAATTGAAAAAAAAAAAAACATACTGTAAATCTTTATTTTTTTTACAGAATCTGATGAAGAATACCAAGAACAACTTCTTAATGCTTCCGACTTGGAGGAAGATGAAGACAAATCATTCCCCGTTACTGGCAGGAGTAGTGAAACCGAAGAAGAGTTAGAATCATCAGACCACATCTCTGGCACATCATTTATTAGAAATGAAAACTTCAGCAGGAGTTTTACTACAGATGATTCCTTGAACAATCAGTCAGAATCAGAACCTATTACACATTTCCCTTTTGACTATTTTAAGGCTTATCTGAGTGATGATGTTTTGCAAACACTTACACTTCAGACCAAAGATAAATTCATTTCAGTTGATGGTCGGGCTCCGAGAATTACTGTTAATATTATTAAGAAATTTTTGGGGATGAATTTAATTATGTCTGTGTTGAAGTTTCCTAAAATAGCCATGTACTGGAATGAAAAGACTAGAATTAGTTGCATTGCAGATAATATGTCTCTTGATTTGTTTTTAGCTCTCAGGACCCATTTTAGAGTTTGTGATAAATATGTTACATCAGCTCAAAAGAAAGAAGACAAACTATGGAAGGTCAGACCTCTGTTACTCTCTATTCATCAAAGATGTTCAGAATTACCAATTTCAAAGTCAGTCTCTGTAAATGAAAAGATTTTACCATTTAAAGGATACTCATGTCTGAAATGGTATAACTCAAAAGGGCTTAAGGTATTTGAGCTGATTAGCAGTGAGGGTTTGGTTTTAGATTTTGAAATTTTTCAAGGGAAGAAGAGTCTAATTAATAATGTTGAAAGAACAGGTTTAGTTTTACCAGAAACTATTGATAAAGATAAGATGACTGTTGGAGAGGTAGCAGTATTAAGATTTGTGAAGTCAGTCCCACAAGGTACCAGTTTTTACTTAAGTAGTTGTTTTACAACATTTAAAATTATTGAAATAATGACCTTCTTTGGTATGGGGGCTACTGGTTTTTTGAAAAGGAACTTACTCCCAAGGCAATGTAAATTTAAAAAAGATAGTTCAGATTGTTTTGTGAGAGAAGACGAAGCTTATGCGGTAACAGTATTTTATGATGATAAGCCTATATTCATGGGATCAAATGAGCATGGTGTGAATCCTATGTCAACTTGTAAAAAGTGGTGTAAAAAGGAAAGGAGGTATTTACAGGTACAACTTCCTAAAGTAGCAGAGGCATACAACTCTTGTATAGATGGTGTTAATATTGCAGATCAGGTAATATCCTATTACAGAAGTAAGCTCCGCACAGCGAAATTCGTCTTCCAAGTAATGTTTTACTTTTTGGACATCGCATGTGCTAATTCATGGTTGGAATATAAACGGGATTGTAATCACAAACCTATTTTAGATAGTACTGACTTTAAGTTAGAGATTGCCTATCATTTACTTTCAGAAAACATTCAACCCGAGAGTGATGATTCATCAGACTCTGATTCAGAACAGCCACTACCTCCTTATCACAGGCGGACTAGGAATGTATGCCACTTACCACAAGTGCTACCAGTATATTCTCTCAAACAGTGGTGTAGATATCGAGATTGCCATTATAGATCAAGGTTTTACTGTAAGACATGTAAGGTATTTCTTTGCCTTTCAAGTGAGAGGAATTGTTATTCTCTATTTCATACATCATGAGAGGGCAAATAGTTGATTTTTGAATATTGTGTTTTTTTAATCTATCGGGACCAATTTTCTTTCTCAAGGTGGTTTAGTCAATCAGTCAGGTTGAGGTTTTCCCTTTAGCGGGCAAGTGGCTATATTTAGTTATTATCAATAAAGTTGGTTTTTTGAATATTTTTATTTTACATCTTACTATAGACAATTAATATTTCGCATCCTTTAGCTGCCCGCTAAAGGGTTAAGACAAGAACATAGAATATCGATTGTTTTGATAGGGGCTGTTCCTTTGGATGGAATATATATATGGAATATATATAAAGGGTAGACACGTATTACACTACAATCATGATTTGCTTCAGTTGTTACCATGAGATAAAACCTTCTCATGAATCAAAGGAAATAGTTAGAAAATGTAAAACGTGGGAGGAAGTGGATCAAAAATTGAAAGATGTGACACCCCGATTCCGATACGGTAATGGCTGCTATAATTGTACAGAAAAAAGCTAATGAAATTAGATCTCCCCAAGTTCAAAAAAGCACTCGCCATCAACGGCGATGGAGTGGTTGAGAGGGCCATCATCAAAAGAGTCTTGAAGATACCCAAATATGTACTGACAGACATCTCTCCGAGCAACTCAAATCTGGTACAGGCCTATTCCGCCGCTGAAACTGTCGAAAAATTCACCGATGCTGATTTGTTGATTTCTATCTATCCATCGTATACTGCAAATGGCTATGAGAATTTGATCGAAAAGAGTAAAGCTAGATATATGTTATTCATCGGAGAATGGAACTGTTTTGGACATACCAATCCTAATGCTTCCTTCATACAACAAAGGTCATTACTGAAAATATTTTATCCAAAAAAGATTTTTCTGGATCTGGTGTATCATTTAAATAATATATATTTTCGAGAGATTAATATATTTGTAAAATAATGTATCCTATTTTTAGTCTGTCTAGTTGGTAATTGGTTGTCTATTAAAGGGGTAAATAATATATATTTTCGAGAGATTAATATATTTTTGTAAAATAATGTATCAGAAAATAGTTTTTAGTCTGCTAGTTGGTAATTGGTTGTCTATTAAAGGGGTAAATAATATATATGTTCGAGAGATTAATATATTTTTGTAAAATAATGTATCAGAAAATAGTTTTTAGTCTGCTAGTTGGTAATTGGTTGTCTATTAAAGGGGTAAATAATATATATGTTCGAGAGATTAATATATTTTTGTAAAATAATGTATCAGAAAATAGTTTTTAGTCTGCTAATTGGTAATTTTTTGTCTATTAAAGGGGTAAATAATATATATGTTCGAGAGATTAATATATTTTTGTAAAATAATGTATCAGAAAATAGTTTTTAGTCTGCTAGTTGGTAATTGGTTGTCTATTAAAGGGGTAAATAATATCTCTGTTCGAGAGATTAATATATTTTTGTAAAATAATGTATCAGAAAATAGTTTTTAGTCTGCTAGTTGGTAATTGGTTGTCTATTAAAGGGGTAAATAAAATCTCTGTTCGAGAGATTAATATATTTTTGTAAAATAATGTATCAGAAAATAGTTTTTAGTCTGCTAATTGGTAATTGGTTGTCTATTAAAGGGGTAAATAATATATATGTTCGAGAGATTAATATATTTTTGTAAAATAATGTATCAGAAAATAGTTTTTAGTCTGCTAATTGGTAATTGGTTGTCTATTAAAGGGGTAAATAATATCTCTGTTCGAGAGATTAATATATTTTTGTAAAATAATGTATCAGAAAATAGTTTGTTTGGTTTATATGATTTATAATCAAGTGTAGATCCTTACTGAAAATATTTTATCCAAAAAAGATTTTTCTGGATCTGGTGTATCATTCCTATTCATATTTCTCTCATTTCTGACCCATCTGTCTAGTTGGTAATTGGTTGTCTATTAAAGGGGTAAATAATATATATGTTCGAGAGATTAATATATTTTTGTAAAATAATGTATCAGAAAATAGTTTTTAGTCTGCTAATTGGTAATTGGTTGTCTATTAAAGGGGTAAATAATATCTCTGTTCGAGAGATTAATATATTTTTGTAAAATAATGTATCAGAAAATAGTTTTTAGTTTGACTTTCTTAAATATCATTTCTTCATTTCAGAATTAAAAAAAAATACAAATTGAAGATTTTTCTTTGCAAACTGTGTTTGGTTTATATGATTTATAATCAAGTGTAGATCCTTACTGAAAATATTTTATCCAAAAAAGATTTTTCTGGATCTGGTGTATCATTCCTATTCATATTTCTCTCATTTCTGACCCATCTGTCTAGTTGGTAATTGGTTGTCTATTAAAGGGGTAAATAATATATCTGTTCGAGAGATTAATATATTTTTGTAAAATAATGTATCAGAAAATAGTTTTTAGTCTGACTTTCTTAAATATCATTTCTTCATTTCAGAATTAAAAAAAAATACAAATTGAAGATTTTTCTTTGCAAACTGTGTTTGGTTTATATGATTTATAATCAAGTGTAGATCCTTACTGAAAATATTTTATCCAAAAAAGATTTTTCTGGATCTGGTGTATCATTCCTATTCATATTTCTCTCATTTCTGACCCATCTGTCTAGTTGGTAATTGGTTGTCTATTAAAGGGGTAAATAATATATCTGTTCGAGAGATTAATATATTTTTGTAAAATAATGTATCAGAAAATAGTTTTTAGTCTGCTAGTTGGTAATTGGTTGTCTATTAAAGGGGTAAATAATATCTCTGTTCGAGAGATTAATATATTTTTGTAAAATAATGTATCAGAAAATAGTTTTTAGTCTGACTTTCTTAAATATCATTTCTTCATTTCAGAATTAAAAAAAAATACAAATTGAAGATTTTTCTTTGCAAACTGTGTTTGGTTTATATGATTTATAATCAAGTGTAGATCCTTACTGAAAATATTTTATCCAAAAAAGATTTTTCTGGATCTGGTGTATCATTCCTATTCATATTTCTCTCATTTCTGACCCATCTGTCTAGTTGGTAATTGGTTGTCTATTAAAGGGGTAAATAATATATCTGTTCGAGAGATTAATATATTTTTGTAAAATAATGTATCAGAAAATAGTTTTTAGTCTGCTAATTGGTAATTGGTTGTCTATTAAAGGGGTAAATAATATCTCTGTTCGAGAGATTAATATATTTTTGTAAAATAATGTATCAGAAAATAGTTTTTAGTTTGACTTTCTTAAATATCATTTCTTCATTTCAGAATTAAAAAAAAATACAAATTGAAGATTTTTCTTTGCAAACTGTGTTTGGTTTATATGATTTATAATCAAGTGTAGATCCTTACTGAAAATATTTTATCCAAAAAAGATTTTTCTGGATCTGGTGTATCATTCCTATTCATATTTCTCTCATTTCTGACCCATCTGTCTAGTTGGTAATTGGTTGTCTATTAAAGGGGTAAATAATATATCTGTTCGAGAGATTAATATATTTTTGTAAAATTCAGAAAACAGTGTTTGGTTTATATGATTTATAATCAAGTGTAGATCCTTACTGAAAATATTTTATCCAAAAAAGATTTTTCTGGATCTGGTGTATCATTCCTATTCATATTTCTCTCATTTCTGACCCATCTGTCTAGTTGGTAATTGGTTGTCTATTAAAGGGGTAAATAATATATCTGTTCGAGAGATTAATATATTTTTGTAAAATTCAGAAAACAGTGTTTGGTTTATATGATTTATAATCAAGTGTAGGTCCTTACTGAAAATATTTTATTTAAAAAAGATTATAAGGTTATTATCAATAAAGTTGGTTTTTGAATATTTTTTATTTTACATCTTACTATAGACAATTAATATTTCGCATCCTTTAGCTGGCAAGTGGCTATATTAGATTTTAGATCTTATTGTAGATCACTACTACATAGTAGACTTTTTTGGGATTATCAACCCTTTAGCGGGCGACTTTTTGGATCATAAATGCTTTTTAAACCTATTGAGGAAAAAAAATTAGTACTAGATAAATGAGACAGACCTTCCCTTCTCAATTGTCAGCCAGGCTAGGCTAGGCCATGAGGTCCTCCAAGACCAAACGATACTATAAGAATATTAAATATTCCCTGGGCAAAATACTGTTGGACTCGGAGAATGTCACCCCTCTCTTCGAAAAGTTCTGGCCATCTCTCGGATGGCCGTCAGCTGTGCAGTGCGATGATAGAAGATCTTGATGGTCTGGTCGAATGGCCACCCGCTAAAGGGCTAATACTACTCCGTGCATTTATGACAAAGGTGTAGGCGTATGACCATATGGTCATATATAACACTAAGTTATTTTTCTAACCACATCAAACTTTCTTGTTTAACCCTATCCTCTACTATTTTTTGGGCCTCCTCATAGGTGAGAAGGGTTTCCTGTAAACCTCTATTTTCTAATACATGAGTAACATATCTAAATAAATTTTTTGACTGAACAGAGAACGTATTGTCTTCTTTGATAACCCTATAGCCTTAATACTAATACGAAGTGATTTCATATTAATATCACCAGCATATAAAAGATTATATAAAACATATATTTTTTCTATATTGATCTTAATTACATCTTTAATATTTCTATGAAATATTTTACACAAAGATAGTTTTTTAAAATCAACAAAGAAAAACATAAAAGGAAAGGGATTATTTTTTTCTACACAACGATTGATAAATTCTGTAATTACAAGTCTAGAAATATTATACAAATTTTTATTTTCAACCTCTTTAATTTTTTTCATAAGGTATATTACAAATATAGGTTTTATAATTGATTCACTTTCTTTCTCAATTGCAAAAGATGGATTCCTAATCAAATTATCACAATATCTTATAAAATGTTCTTGATTTAAATAAATCTGAGCTGTGACTTCAACTTTTCTTATTATATCTTTTATATATTCTGTAAAATGTCCTTTAAATTTCCCTAGTAAGTATAACCATAAGACACTCAGTGCTGCAAAGTGAATATTACAATCAACCATATTAGGATTTTTCAAAATAGCAAAGGTTGTACACATGGCATACAGTTTTGTCAGTAAAAGAGATTCAAGAACTTCAATTTCATCTACATCAAATATGGGAATAATACAATTATATTTAATAATATTGTCATTAATTTTCAGAGTCATTATTTTATTTTTCCCTATCAACTCATTACCAACATCTGCAAAATCTTCCATTGCTACCTGTGACATAATAGGATAGGGTTGTTCCAAAATACTTATTATTGAGAAAGACCATGGATTTAATAAAGTAACATTCCCAAAATAGGAACAAACTCCTATCCCTGAAATTGTAAATTTTTTTAGAAAATTAAATTTGTTAGAGTTGATATAATTTCCAAAATTAGCATCTTGAAGATCTGATATAGTTGAGTTAAGGGTTATACTACAAATATCTGTAGGTTTGATTATTTTTATCTCATGTTGTTTTTTAATAAAAATTTTCATAAAATTATGAAAATCTTTTTTGAAATCCTCCTCCCAATGAATTTTATTCCATTCAAAATCATATATAACAGCTGTTTTTAAAACTTCATTAGCTAAGTATATTTCATATTTTAAAGTCATAATTTTTATAATCTGCTCAATTTCTATATATTTTTTATCTAAACTATTATAAATAGTCTTCATTATGTTAATAACATAATTGTTATTAGGCAGGAATTCTTCTTGCCATTGTACATAAATGTCTCTGAGAATTACTTCATTTAGAGGCTTATGATGAACTTGTAAAATATAATGTTCAAAATCATAAATTCGAACTATGGTTAACTCTCCTAGTTGAACTGGTAGAAGTGGAAAATATATCCATTTAATATGAGAGCCAAAAAAGATTTTCTTCTCTCTCTCATTTCCTATAGGAACTATATACCCTCCAAAGTTAATTAGATTATATTTGAAATTCAAAACAGTCTGGACTAATAATTTAACATATGAAGAAAGGTTTTTACAAGATGGTACCCAGAAATAGGTAAAATTTCTATAAAAAAAACGATTATGAGTAAATGGACAAGTATCTGATAAAAGCAATATATAAAACTCAGCCTTGTAATGTTTTGAAAGATACCTTAAGTTATTAAAAATTCTACCATCATTTAAAAAAAGAATTATCCTAAAATGACTACTACTAGAACTTTTTAATAAATGTTCTATTTCAAAATATATATCAGTATCATTTATACTTATTAAAAATTGGTAGGTATATAATATTGGAAATAACAATAATATTAAATTATCCCTAATTGAATTATATAATAAATTTGATTGTACTATAGAATCTTGAAATCCTATAATAGTATGAACATTTTTCTGATCTCTTGGCCATGTCAAATACGGTGGGATTCTGAGGAACGAATGATGCTCTCCATTCTGAAATTAAAAAAAAAGAAAAGAAAAATTGATATCAATTATTTTTTTCTTTTTCAAAAAAAAAACATTAAAAAGACTTACATGAGAAAAGGTATAAATATCCGTTTCAAGGATCATTTTGTTCCTCTCTCTTCTCCTCTTCTCTTATGTTTACTATTAGCTTAGAGGGTTCTTTTATAACCATTTGACCTGTCAGATAGTTTTTGGCATCCTTTATATTATTGATACCTATTTTCTCTTTTATATATTTTTCGTTTTCCATATTTTCGTTGGCTTCTCTAATTGAAAAAAATAAAGGAATAAAGAATCTATCTGTTACCAAAATAGTTTTGGTAGAGAAACCCATTTCCCAGAAACCCCTTTGAGCAATCCTCGATCGACAACACTTTCTTAGATCGGGATTAGAATCAATTAAATCTTCCATAGTTTTTTCATCTTTTCCGAGAATATTTTCAAGTCTAAAAAATATATGCACTTCATTTATTAATCTCACTGACCAAAATTGGCTTTTTAGATAGGTTTGTTCACCAGAATTATTCTTATTTCTTTTCTCTGATGAATATACTTCTAAAATTAGTTTATTAATTTCATCCTTAGCGGTAGAATGATTTAGATTGGTAAATAATTGAAGGCTCGCGCCAAATCGAGACTGCTCCAATAACCGACAGTTTTTATTATAATAACAATAGGTTGATGAAATATTACTATGATTTAAATGAATTTTACCAAATCGCCTAAAAGTGTCTATAACTATCTCAACAGCATTAACATTCCTAGATTCTGAATACTCAGCAGCAACGTCTAACAGGGTTGAAATTAGATACGAAAAACCAGTTACTCTACTTATGTGAGTAATTGTATGAGAATGTGTATAAAGATAAGTTTTGGCAATTTCTATTCTATCCTCAAACGATTTCTTTAAAAAGGTTTTTTTATCTAAGTCTTTATTTATCTCATTAGATGGAGGCGATGTCAAAGAATCTATACCATAATTAACAAAATTACATAGAATCATATTTTTTATTAGAGGTTTTAACTGAGTTATGGTCTTAGGAAATGGAGATTCATCCATTTTAATTATTTTTTTAAAATCCCAATTGAGATTAATGCCATATCTCCTAAATTTATCATTCTTTTTCCATCTTCTACAATAATGAATAATTCGTTATATTTTGATTTTCTCCACATTTCACAGACAAATGCAGATGGTGGAGATAGGTCACTTTTCTCCTTAGAAATGGTGAAAATTTCTTCTCCTATTACTACGATTCTATCTTGGCTAACTTTAGGCTTTTTATTCTCTTTCTTCTCGAGTATTGTATTACGAATATTATTTATAATATCAAACCCATAGTAATCATTTATAGTTTGTGCAATATTAGGGAAATAAATATCGGGAGCTAAAATATTAGCAGGAGGAGGGGGTAAACCAAAATCTATACCTACCAATATTTTAAGCTTTGAATTGTATTTTTTCAATAAATCATTTTTACCATCTCGAAGAAGAGATCCAATATAATCTTTCTCCTCCATCATATTTAGAAGATTACTTTTATATTTACTGAGACCCAATAAATGAATAATTGAATTTGGAAGACCCATAATATGTGGAATTCGCATCTTGTATTTTTCATATTTAGTGTTTCCTTTATCATCAACTAATTTTTCTGCTTTACATTTACTATCTAAAAGTAAACTTTTTCCTAGAATTATATCTAGTATATTACTCAGAGTCAAATTTTTCATGTCTTCCCATCTGCAAAAAAATACTAAACCAAGAAATAAATATAGAATATATATACACCATTTTTTTAATTCTCTCTTAAATTGTGGTTTATTTTGTAGTGATTTAATATTATTATAGATATACTTGAGAGTACTTACTATTGTCCAAACATTAAGTGTGTTTTTTTTTGCATTACCAAATGATAAAGTTTTCGAGTTGATATGGGAAAGTTTGCTATATTCTTCCTCATACCACCTTTTCATCCATAAATATTCATTATGTGATTCTTTAAAAATAATATTTTTTATACACTGAAGCTGAGATACGAAGGTACTATAAGCGGTATGAGATCCGCGTGCTAAAAAAAATAAGCGTACATTGAAAAAAGATGAAGGCAAAGGTGTTAGAAAAGAATTTTTTTCATGGTTATTATTATCTCCAGTATCATTAATTAAAAACAGGACCATAGAAAAAATCGTTAATTTTTTAAGTATATCTATTTCTACTTTTAAAGTTGATTCCTTAATTGCTCTTTTTTGTGAAATGATAAGTTTTTCAATATCCTTTTTTATTCTTTCTTCAATATATTGATCCCAATCATTGTAGTTATATACTTTTTCTAATTTTTTTTGGCAAATACTTGTAAGATGTGAAAAAGATAAAGGTATTAAAAGTTTTGAGAAAGTGAAATTTGTATGAAAATCCATTGTTCCATTTCTTTCATAATTCTTATAGTCGAAGGATACGTTATGGCAATTGTCTTTTTTCTGAAGATTTTCTAGGTTGTTTCTGATAACTGTAAACAGTGTACTACACTCTGAAGTCAACTCTTTAGTTGCCATGGATTTAACTACATTATCTTCAATATCATAATTATTGTTACTATCGCCCTTTTTCATAAATATCCGCTCACCTGTTGCTCTATTATATATACCGTATTTTCTCTTATAATTGGATGGTTTAGAGAATATAACTATTGCTCTACTGAGTATACTGTATCTTCTTTTCCGAACAAAATCAACAGAATATTTCTTATCGAAAATTAAGGATTTTTCATATACATTATCTATAAGTATATGGGTAGTTTTGCTTAATTTCTTATTATTCTGATGGTATTCATATAAATCGTCCACAATTTTATCCATTATGGAAAATCTAGAGGATTTTATTTCAAAGAAAATTGAAAAACATGGTCGAGTTTATAATATATCAGAAAATGATATTTCTCGATTAAACCGTGAATACAAAACCATGTTTCAAACTTCAGAGAATGATATACTTATTTATAATGAGATAATAAAAATAGAGAAAAAAATGAATGCATATAGAGATGTGTTAGCTGCATATAACAATCAGTCAACAATTGATGATGATTATCTTGTCGAAAACGGAATCTTTTTATCTGAGGAGAAATTTCAATTAGTCTTTTTAATTGATTATATTATATGTATCAAAAATATCTGGAAAATATTTGAAAGAATTTTTTCATCTTAAAAAAGGAAATATAAAGAGTTATCACGTGAGAGAAGTCGAATTTAGTAAAGATGCTACTAACTTTGGTTCGGTTACACCACTTTTCTTTATGAAGGGTAAACGAATAAGTATTGTGTTTTACTATATAGGTATTTGTAACACCGAAAGATCTAATGATCTAAGTCTTGGAATCTGGTTCAAGAATACTTTTGAACAATATGAAGAAAATAACACCGAAAACAAAAAAGATTTTCGGAGTCTTATAACTATACCTAAAAATACCAAATATCTTAGCATCAGTCCAGCTGGAATTTCAGAATTCAGAAATGCATATATCTTGGAGGAATTAATGAATTATTTTAATCAAATAGATAATAGGGATTATAAAAAAACAACTGATCTTAATTCTATTCTCAATATAAAAGATTATAATTATTTGAAAATTAGATTATTATGGGAAGAATTTAATTTTAGGCCCCCCTTTACTGCATTGGTAGTTTTGGAATTTTCATTGGCTATATTTTTTTGTAATATTTTTCTATCAGATGAACTTCCAAGTAATTTTAAACTGAAAAAAGATAAAGAGCATTTTTTAAATACACCATTAAAAGCAAATCTCTTTAAAATGAATTCACGATATAGTTATAAACAAAAACTACAATGTCATTTTCCATATTGTTCTCGATGTGAATTAGATAACACTCATTTAATTCATGATATTGATTATTCTATTGAAACTGGACCCGGGAAAAGATTACTTTTAAATGATCCGAAACATAGAGATTTCATAATGACAAAATCGCAACTTAAAAACGGAGATAGTACTAATGGATGTTTTATTCGAAGTGTTGTAAGTCACATAATGCACTGTCCTAAAATTACACCAATTTTAGACAATGGGCATCCTTATAATGGAAATATATTAAAGATGATGAAAATACAAGGGTATCATAACAAGAACCACCAAATCATTACACTTAATCAAGAGAATTTTTCTAATATGTTTAAAAAAAAGGATGGTTTTATAGATGGTCTACAGATGAAAGACATTTCAGAGATTTTAAAATCAATGAAAATAATTGATAAACCTTTAACAGATATAATACTCGAAATTCCTTATTTCATAAGTAATCCTGAAAATTGTTTAGACGAACTAAATAATTACTTTTCCGATATATCTTCATCAAAATTAAAGATTTCTTTGGCTTTAATGAAAATGTTGAGACCACTTCGAATAGGTTCAGGAGGTAAAGTTAAAACATTTTGGGGGTCTTTTGATAAACTAAGTGTTAAATGGACGGCTCAGGGGGCTTCCATAATGATAATGAATCCAATTGCGAATATAGAAAGTTTAGGAATTTGTTTAAACTCATATACATCACATTTTGATAGCTTTCTTGAAAAATCAAAAAATCATATTTCTTTTAATGATGATCATAAATTGATATCAGATCTATTAGGTGAATTTTCTAAATTTAATCAAAATAAAAGAATGCATAACGAAGAAGAAAAAGAAGAGGAGTTAATGACCATAAAAAGAAGAAAAGAAAAAAAGATAGAAGACGATGATGAAAATTTTATCGAGGACATAGATGAAGATGGTGAAACATCTTTTTCATCATTATTTGATAAAATAAAGTAAAATGTTGAAAAAAACAAAATTTAGTACATTTCAATATCTTTTATTGGGTAAATAATTTTATCAAAAAAAGTTAATTATTAATTCTTTAGTAATCATTAACCAGACAAATAGGCCAGCAAGGGTTGAAATTGGTCTTTATTTTAGGGTTACGATCACTAAACCTTTGTATAAATTGAATGGAGTGTAATAAAATTATTAGGCAAAAAATCTCTTTCATTTAAACCTTTGCAGAAATCGTTTCTGGCAGGCTCCACTCCTAATCATCCCCGAGTCGCAGTAGTACTGTTTTGAAGTGAGTCTGTTCTTCTTAATAATTTTTCGAGTTTCGGGATCACAGAAGGCGATATTCTTTCTGCCCGGATCGACTCCTCTCCCCGTCCAAAGATGACGACGAGGTGGGAATCGATGGCGCTGCAGTCCCGTCGATAATACTTTTTCTTTTTCGGGTTGATAATCCCAAAAAATGTCTACTATGTAGTAGTGATCTACAATAAGATGTAAAACCAACTTTATTGATAATAACAACTTGCCAGCTAAAGGATGCGAAATATTAATTGTCTATGTTAAGATGTAAAATAAAAAATATTCAAAAACTAACTTTATTAATAATAACCTTATATAGTCACTTGCCCGCTAAAGGGTAAAAAAAATGAATTATTAAATTAATATTTGAAAATTCTGATGTGTAATATGATATTTTTCTATAATATGCCTAATCATTCTTAAAAATACTTTAAGTCTCTATGAAAAGTTGATATAATTAATAAATGTTTGCATTTGTTAAGAAATCAGATTTAAACAACGAAAATAAAGTTCCTGTTACAATTTATAGGAACTGTAGTAAAGATAAAGTGGATTATCCAAAAGGAATCTTTGCTTCAAAAAATAGATATCATTTTCTAAGAGGATTGGATTGTTATATTAATAATTCTAATAACAGATTTATTGTATTAAATAGGGGAAAGATAAATATAAAAGAATTAGAAAAAGATCCTTCTAGACAATTGAATCTTTTCGTAGATTCGCTTTGTCGATCCCACTACGAAGTTGGTTTAAATTTAGGATGTGAACTATTATTACAGAAGAATTATAATGAAAACATTATTACCTATATAGAAAATAAATATAGTAATAGTGTATTTAATAATATGAACAGTTTGAAATGTAGTTTTACACTTTATACAGTATTTGATTTTTTAATTCTTATGTATATCAATAATAAAAATACGAAAAACGAAGGTAACATTGAAGATATCAAGGAGTTCGATTTTTATAAATATTTTCCGAGTGAAATTGGAGATGAAGAAAACATTTTCTTTTGTAAAAAGTGTAAATCTGATAAGTTTTTAGTAGCAGGGATGTGTCTCTCTTGCCGCTATGAGAAGGGGATTGATTATTTTGAATGGAAACCCGAAGCAGAAAGAACTATACATACATTATTAAAAAGATCGCTATCTTCTTTGGATTTTGAATTTCAAAATTTTTTATTCCATAAGAAAAAAAATAATCATACTATAGATAATTTAATTGAAACTGTCAATAAATTTAATAATCCTTTAGAGTTGTATTATCATTTCAATAAATATGGGAAAATTATTTTTTTAGAGTTACTGAATTGTTCAGTTGCCGATGAAGGTACAGATTTTAAAATAGGGACGACTTCATTTACTGGTAAATTATGGTCTCATACTGTAAGAGTCAGCATAGAGCGTTGGAATTTTCAGATATATAAAATAGACATGATGAAGGAAAATGATATTATACCATACACTTTGAGAAAAATGAAAAGAATACCCTTTTCAAGTAATCCAGGAAGTGAAAGAGGTCCTATATGTTATGTAAAATTATTTTTGAGAAATACGCGTTATCCCTGTAGTTTCTTTGAACCAATTTATCACTTCAGAGAAAAACACAATAATATGGGAAATACCATTAGGGAACTCAGAGTGGGGTTTGATGTAACCGATTTCACAAATGATATTTCTGAGTATGGGCTGAATGGTAATAGAGTAATAAATCACCTGTCTACCTGTGAAAATGCCAATATTCGTTTGGGAACCGAAGTGTATATGCTAGAAAAGGAAGGAAAACTCCCTTGTTTTGTTATTGATAATAATCCATTAAATAAAGATGAAATTTATTCAGAAAGTGAGGTGGCTTTTATTGATATAGAAACTACAGGTTTGAATGCATTGGAATCGGAAATTTACTGCATAGGAATGTGTTTCAGAAAGATATTAAATGAAACCATTGAAAAATTGAAAATATATTATACACTGCCCATCAATTGCAATAGTTTCGAGCATAGAAAATTACTTTGGGAGAAAATCGTTTCCCTGAAATCCAGAGGAATATATAAAAATATAAAAGAAGAGAGAGATATTGAATTATGTATGTATAATAATGAAACCGAATTGCTCTATGCTTTTGAGAAGTGTCTCTTTGAAAGACCTAATTTGCTATACATATCAGGTTATAATTTATCATTTGATATTGGCTTTTTATTTTTGCGTATGATAATAAAAAATTGTAGAGGATCGTTGTTCTCTTTGGATCGAATGAGACTCAGAGATAAAAAACTGTTCGTATTATCTTATCATTGCTACCGAAAAGACGAAATTGGTCGAAAGAACAGTTTTAGATCTAAAAATTATGATCCATTCCTGAAAATCGTCCAATCTCTTATACATATAAAATTTATGGGTCTCATAGATTTGTTACGAATGTTTAAAATAAAATATCCTAGTCTTTCTTGCTATAAGTTAAATAATGCTGGAAAAATCTTAGGAGGGGATAATATCGATCAGAAACTAGATATGGATGTGAGTGATTTGTTAAGATACTTTCAATTAAAGGACATCGGAAAAGCTGCCGATATTCTGGTATATTGTTTACATGATGCTAGTTTGTGTTCTGTGATTGAGCAGAAAATGAGTACTTTTATTGAATTGAACTGTACCAGCCACATGACTGGAAAAAACCATGATCTTTTGTATAGCTGGGCTGAAAAGAGATCTAGAGTTATTGATAGTACCTTGAAAATTTATAAAGAAAAGAAGGATTTAAAACACGGCACTTGTCTTGATCCACTCGCGGTTCACAACTCTCAAAGCTGTCGAACGAAAGGTGGTCTTGTAATGTTTCCCCTTCAAAATACATATATTAACTATTTCTTAGCAACGGTTGATTTTCAGAGCCTCTATCCATCAATTATTCAATATCAAAATATATGTAATTCCACGCTACTCCTACATGAAAACATCGTAGTAGCAATGGATCATGCAGATGACACTCACTCGTTTGATTCATATTCAAAACTATGTTTGAGCCTATTTGAGGATTATATACCATTCGATCTTATCGATGAATGCTGGACAAAAAACAATCTAAAAAATGTGGCCTACTTTCCCCGGAATAGTTTTAATCCCAGTTTAGAAAAGGAGGCCTATAATCGAATGGATATTCAAGTAGAACCTGGGGGTATTAGTCACCTATTCCCTTACTATCCTCAGATTGGGAGAGCGGCTCTAAAACCATTGGGCCCGAAATCCCCTCAGGAGGTTCGCGAAATATTACACAATCTTATAATACAGAGAGGCATTCTTAAAACTGTCCCCTGCTCCCCAGATGGTATAGATTTCACATTTCTTTCTAACTTATTATGCAGAGCAAAGACCTGTCCGAAAATTGAATCATTTGTTAACGAGATGACAGCCAGACTTTGGGACACTGGTGCTTATACTAGAATTTGGTTAATCAGAAGCAAAACTAGAGAAGGGATATTACCAGAGTTTGAAAAGTGCCTGGGGTTGCAAAGGAAAGAAATACGTAAGAATATGAAGCTGCCGGAGAAAAACGAATTAGAAAAAAGAATAATGGATGTTCAGCAGAATCAAATTAAAACGCAAATGAACTCTGTTTATGGATTAATGGCACTGATTAATAAACCACTAGCCAATCTGATAACACAGATTGGTCGTCGAACCACTGCCAATATCAAAGTGGCTGGACTTTGCATTAATAGAGATTTTGTTGCTTGTTATGGGGATACAGATAGCAATTTTTTTATATGAGAGATAAAACGCTGAAGAGGACACTAACTGAAGACAAATTATATATAGAAATGGATTTGCTTAGCGAAATTAGATTTCGCGATAACTTTGTGCAGTGTATTGCTCAAGAATTGAATGGCTTGAGAACATCCCTTTTTAATATGGGAGGAAGCAATGTTATGAAACTAGTACCTGAAAGACTCATATTACTTGCCTCTATTTGGGGCAAGAAGAATTATATTTTATTACACTGGAAAGAAGAATCTCCAGATTATAAAAATTTACTCTCGGCACTTTCCCAAGGAAGGGTGGGTAATTATGAAAGAGGTCTTTTTGCAATAACTGTCAACAACAACACATCTTTCTCTACACCATTTCTATTAAGGATTGATATTAAGACCGTCATCAATTTTTATTTGAGTAAATCCCTAAATGATAAAGGTACAGATTTTGCAAGTATGATTGGTATGCCCTCTTCTTCTCCTTCTCTCCCTGATATAGAAAAATATATGGATATTTATTATAAAGGAATTTTTGTCAAAGAAGATAGCAGTCGATTTGAGATGGCATTTCATTATATTTCTCAGATAAAAAAATTTTTTCCCCACCTAAATGTAAATCCTATATTGGAAAAAGAAATTGGTGATCTGATTAAATTTCATAATCCCTATTCGAAAATGTCTATTTGGAAATGTGTGCGTAAAGAATGTGAAACAAATCCATATTTTGTTGCATTTAAATACTATAATGAAAACCCTATAATCTTTCCAGAATTGAATATAGGTATAAAGTCACTATACAGTAATATGATTTTTGCAGATTATATATATAAAATGTCTGAGCATGGTTGGGGTTCTAAGTGGTTTGAAATGACATTCCAAGAAAGAAAAGCATGGAACACGGAAAGAAAATGTGGTATTTTATCAGGCAACAATATACTCAGTGAATCTGTGGTTGTTAATGTTTTTAAGACATTAGCAGATGGAGTAGAAAAATTTTCAAAGTCTCTACAGAACCAATTAAGGGTAAAACTACCTCTATGTTATAATAAAAAAAATATGGATGGGATATTCCTGGAAGAAGAAAATGAGAAGGCGAAGGAGAAGGATGTTAAGTTACCACTAAGAGAATCCCAAGATAGGATAAAAGATTTATTTAACTGTTGTGACGATCTGGCCAAGGAAATATTTGATAGTTGTTTACTAATAAATTTCTTTACCCTTTTGTTGAAAATGACAAAGCCTAGATCTGAATTTATGGTTTGCACTAAAGAGTACTGCAAAAATCTGCATACTTTTATTTTTGAGAAATTTAAAACAAACTGTCGATTGAAATGTTCAATAATTGAGGATATAGGACAAGACGAGTATATCAAAGCCAAAAATGTTTTATTACCAGTAATGAATTACAAACCAGATACAAAAGAAATTCTTAATAAATGTCACAACACAATATCTAGACATATTTATTCCTGTAAGTTTAGTCTCACAAAGAATGACCTTATACTACGACTTATTTGGGATACTATGCCTTGTAGGGATGGATGTCCCAATCAGCTTGATACACATATGTATATAGTTTTATTGTATTATAATATGTTAAATAATAATAATAATGATATAGATAATATAATTATTGATGAAAATAGTGAAGAAACAAAACTAATCGTAAAAACTCTGAAAACACTTCCATATTACTCTGAAGAAAAAAATGCGCTATTGTATAAGCGTAATGATACCAATAATAAACGTCCTTTTAAGAAAATAAAAATATTAAATTATTTTCAAAGAATTTCCAGGATTAATGAAAGCATTTCCACGAAGACTACCAATCCGTCTGAACCAGGAGTATATGATTTTAATATTGTAAAAATAATTAGCATTCTTCTTCATAAATCTATTATGAGAGAAATATTTTCTTGCAATCAGGACATTATTTCAATTTGATTTCTTCTAAATAAGGAATATATTTATTAATGGAGTAACAAAACACAGAAGCACTTATAACAATAAGAATAGTACAAATAATCTGTAGAGCGAGTAATAAAAAAGAAAATCTATTTGTGACATTTTATTTTTCATGTTCATAAAAAAATATATTTATACATTTCCTTTCTGTAACCCTTTAGCGGGCAGCCAACTACCAACCAGATAGGTCAGCAAGGTTGCCTTTTTATATACAACCATTTGGTCATACGACTACACCTTTGTCATAAATGCACGGAGTAATAGTGTTGGATTATAATATTTCAACCAAAACACCTCTTTCATTTGAACCTTAACTCCTCAGACTAGAGTGGACGGTGCTGTTAGAAAGAGTTTTGAGCAATATTGGCTGCTGCATTACAGTCTCTATTTCAACTTAACTGAATCTAAACGATAAGATTTTTTTGAAAGGTTGTAAAAAAACACAGAAAGAACAATAATAACACCAATAGTACAAATAATTTGTATAACCAATAATAAAGTAAGAATATCTATATCTTCCATTTTATTTTTTCATATTGAATATTAAAAAATATATATTTATACATTTCATTTCTGTAGAATATATAAATCGATGAGTAAAGTTTATAATCAATAAATCTAGCAAATTAAGGTAATTATTTTTCCTATTTTTTAAATATAAAATTCATTTTTTTAAGGAAAATGTGGTATTTTATCAGGCACACACAATATCTAGACATATTTATTGCTGTAAGTTTAATCTCTTGTAACAAAACACAGAAACACCTGTAACAATACTAATAGTACAAATAATTTGTATAACCAATAATAAATAAATAATATTTATTTTTGCCATTTTATTTTTTCATATTGAATATTAAAAAAAATATATATTTATACATTTCATTTCTGTAGAATATATAAATCCATGAGTAAAGTTTATAATTAATAAATCTAGCAAATTGTGGTGAATATTTTTCCTATTTTTTAGGTATAAATTTCAGTTATGTAAAAAAAACTCACGTATCATTTGCCCATACAGGTTCTGTTACTAAAGCCACAAAGATTAAACCATATATATTTCTGACAGACATAATAAAAGGTTCATTTACAACAAGCCTAGGTATAATTCCATCAAGATCCATTGTAAACTGATTTCCAATTCCTTTTTCAGCCATCTCAATTGTATTTTCTGCGTAAATTTCATCTAGATTTACATTTCTTTTAACATATTTTGACATAAACGATTTTCCAAAATAAGGACCTACTTCTAAGGTATCTGAAGTACTTATCTTGACCTCAGGAATGATAACGAGATGGGATTTATTATATTCCTTAATTTTATAACTTGTTATTATATCTTCTTTTAATACTTTTATTTTTAATTGGTTTAGATCATCTCTAGTGAATTTCTCATTCCGTCCACTTAATAAATTTCTCTTTAAATCTTTGAAGAGTGTAAACACTGTAACTATATTATCATCATTTGTTTTTATCTCAAAAATTCGAATTTCATTCATAAAGCCAATTTTACTGAGCTTACCTGAAAACATCTTGGCCTCTCTTTTGGGTTGTTCTTCATTTACCCCCAGAAAGGTTCAATATCAAAAGCATAAGTTTTTATCTCTTTAGGCCAATGAAGGTTTAGACTGAGGCCAATGCAGGCAACTATGGACACTTTTGGTGAGGGCGATGTTTTTAACTCATGACTATTTCCAAAAACCTTTTTCATCAAGACTGCTATCATTTGTCTTAAACTTTCATCATTTCCTCGTTTAAACTTATCAACTGACAAAGATTTCTCCTTCTTTAACTCAGAGAAATATGTATTGTTTATCTTTAAATCTTTAGCAAAATAAACACCCATAAATATCCTAAGGAAGTCAGGATGATTTTCGTCGCTACTTTCGGTCGGCAAGGAGTATAGTTTTCTTAATATATTAAAAAATTCAGATACATGAATAGGTCCCATATCCATCATTTTCAACAAGTTAATAAGAGTCTTGAAAGCTAGAGGCGAGTAGCATACATTTCCATCATCTTTCTTCATCAATACCTCCCCAATATTCGAAAGTACTATAGGTATTAATTCTTCGCTCGTTCGAGCCTTGCCCGGGCTGCCGTGTCGGGAGTGGTAGCTCGCTCTTGTAACCCTAGCGGGACTACAGGGCTTAACTTGGGGGAACTCCATTTTTTCCTTTTCTGGCTTCTCATTCTTTTCAATTGAGGCAATAACTGATTCAAATCCCTCATGTTTTTTGATAAAAACGGAGTCTAGAACCTCTATGTTTTTATCAGATATCCGTAAGGGTCTGGACAAGTTTAGAAGCTCCTCCTTTTCTTTAGTGGTGAGATCCATTGTGATTGACTAGAGAGAGGAATATGAAGGGCTGTCTGGGTGACAGGAGATTTTATAACCAACCACCGGCAAGATATATCGCTTTTTGGTTGTCTCAATGCTCCCGCAAAAAACACTCCAGATCAGCTGGCTGATGTAAAAAAAAAAGTAATCTTGGAAATATGTGGGCAAGTGGCTGATGTTGTTGGTTTAATTTCGGGTTTGAAAAACTCAGCCAAATATATTTAATTTTCTTGGTAAAATAATTTTTCTTTTCCTTTTTTTAACAGATGAAGAATTTAAGGCTAACCAAATTTATAGTTTTGACTAGGATGAAATCCTACTACAATGTTGTAAAGAAATTATTGAGAAGAATGAAAAAATTTTAAAACTTTAGTAAACAAAATATTTAGAAAAGAGTTGAATTATTGTGTTTTTGTAAATGTTTGCAATGAGCTCTTTCGCATCCTTTAGCTGGCAAGTGGCTATATTAGGCTATCATCAATAAAGTTGGTTTTACATCTTATTGTAGATCACTACTACATAGTAGACTTTTTGGGGGATTATCAACTCCAAACTTCCAGCAACAAACTAGTTTTTGTCCAATCGGTGGAGCCTTTCCTGTAATGCCGCAGCCAATATTGCTCTTTCTAGCGGCGTCACCACCACTCTAGTCCGAGGAGTTGAAAGAGGTGTTTTGGTTGAAATATTATTGTAGCAACCCAACAGTAACTACTACTATCACTACTCCGTGCATTGGTGTAGTCATGTGACCATATGGTCGTATATAACACTGAGGCAAAAAGGCCCTTGCTGGTTGGCAGTTAAAATAAATATGGTTTATATTTTAATTTTTATTATCCCTAGATGAATAATGAATGGATATCTTAAAAGGTATAGTAAACACATTTCCACTGAAGATATCTCACAGATAGCCAAAGTTGGTCTCAAAGACTCTCTGTTTAGTTTAACAGGAGTTCCCGACTCTCTATTGGTTCACTGCAATATATCAAAAATACAGGCTGCAACAGCATTTTTAATGTGTACCCAATTGGCCACAGCAGAAGATGACGACGATGATGGAATTAGAGGGGGGTTTATTTGTGCCTTTGGGACTGGTCTAGGGAAGAGTAGAATGGTGGCTGCTTTCATTTATCAACAACAAAAACAGAGTGATTTTTTATGGATTACAGCGAACAGGAACCTGTTTGATGATATTCGAAAAGAATTAAAACTATGTAATGAAGATTTTTTTAAAAATAATGTAATGATAATCGAGCTAGATAATGAAATTAAACATTTTTGGTCGCAACCCAACCCCCCCCCTTTTAGGATATATTTAACAACTTTCAATATTTTGCATAGGAAACTGGATAAAATATTGAATTGGAAAAGAAAATATAATAAAAAATTCAAGGCAATTATCGTGGACGAGTTTCATCAGGTGAAAAATACAAGTCAGCATCAAAAACATCAAAAATTGAATATTTCTGATTCATTTAAACTCTTTATAAATCAGACGGTTAAAGAGAGCTTTGTGGTTTTTCTTAGTGCAACACCATTTGCGAAATCAGAAGACTTACATGTTGTAGACTTTATCATTAGGAAAGTACTACCGAATTATGATGAGTTTTATGAAAAATACGCCAAAGAATTTGGAAATATATTTCTAGAAACTATTCTCAAGATTCTTTATTATAATGGGATGTATTTGACCCATAACATAACCATGAGGGGAGTTGATATTGATATAAAGAAAATCAAAACACCCCAATACCACCAATTAATTATGAATTATACTGTTAAATATATTAATTACTTGTTATTCTTTAGAGGAGGTGCTACCGAGGGAGTAATTCTTAATCTGAAAACTCCAAAAAATATTCTTAGAGGAAATAAAAATATAAAAACTCTCGCTAATAAGCAATGGACTCTTTTTAATGCAAAGTTAGTATATTTGCAAAAAAATATCATTCTAAATGTAAAATTTTTTGGGACGAAGAATATAGTCGATAGTTTAGAGAAAAATAGTAAATTTATCTTTACAACAGAGATAACCGAAGACAGTTCATTGAATCGATGGGTGGATTCTTCTTCTAACCTTCTATTCCCCAACGCCACATCTGAGCAGGTAATAAAAATGCACCAGATTATGAGTAGCCTATGTCTTTACGAATATTTATATTCACACGAGATATCAGCGGGGATGGAATTCCCCCTTCTTGTACCTCGACCACCTCCCTTAATTCTGCTTCGTCTTATGCCGCCATCCTTTATAGATTCAATGCAAAATTGGTTGGGACATGAGGTCTGCCTTGAAGTAACGAGTCGCAAATTGATGAGAATTCGTGATGAAAAAAATAATGGCTGTTACTTTGTTTCTAACATACCTATTAGTCCCGAAAATGCAATACGTTTTTTCAATAATAATAATAATATCAGGGGTATTATCGTAAGTAATAAAGGCTCCACTGGAATTAATCTTCACGACAGTCTCGAAAATAAATCAGCAGGAAAGAGATATCATTTTTTTATGGATCCTAGTTATAATCCTTTCACATTTACGCAGCACATTGGGCGATCTAATCGAACTAATCAGGCAAGTAAACCCACTTTTATCATTCCCACCCTTGCGGGAAATTATTCTGAAGATAGATACTTCGCCACGCTTAAAAGAAAATTGGGTGATTTAAAATCCGGTACGTTGGGTAATCGGTTTGAACAGCAGGATAGCAATTTTAATTTTCTCGATAACTGGCAAATTGGAACAGATATAGATTTTATTAAATATGAATATATATTAAAAATGATGATGATATCGATATTCTCCTTCTCGGGAGAGAAAAATGTCATCCTATCACAGGAATCAAAGGAATTTCTAGGCTATCTTTACCACAACCGGCCTGATATTATAATTGCCTTGGTTAGAGAGATTGCCAGTTCCTCAAATCCATATATTTATTGGGCTAATGACATTTGGAACTTTATAAATGATGAAAAACGGTGGAATGGAAAAGATGAAAAAAATATAATAAAATACTAAATTTGATAATGATAACTCCTAATAAAATTCAGTCTGTCATTCACGAACTTTTTGCTGCCACCTTTCATTGGATAGTGAATCGCACAGAAATAAAAAAAACATTTTTTACACGAAAAAATTTAATTAATTATGGCCTAATTCTTGGTGAGAAGGAAAACAGAATCCTTACTGTTAAAATTTTAAATGCAGAATACCATAGCAATATTGTGGTAGAACTGACCAGTGAAAATTCTTACCTTTTTAATAATTTTAATAACATCTTTAACTATTTTGAAATGGTTATTAGAGGATGGTTGATACTTAGGTTAATCAAATCAATTCGACCTCTAAAAAACTATACTTATAATTATGCAATATTTAATTTTTCCCCTTTTATTGATAAAGTCAACAATGTCACGGAAAGGTCTTCCCGACCCCTTTAGCGGACAAGTGGCTATATCAGGTTATTATCCCAACTTGACGTTCGAAAGTATCTTCTTCTGGCCATTGCGCCGACGTGTTTTCTCGTCAGCGACGCACCATTCGCTTCTACCTATCCAAGATCGAGACGACAGCAGCGCCCACCATCGTCTATGCACTTCAGACTCGAGTGATATTACCTACTACAATGACATAGAAACATTCTCCAAACTTCCAGCTCCATCCTAGCATCAGCAACAATTAATATTTTTGTCCAATCGGTGGAGCCTTTCCTGTAATACGGCAGCCAATATTCGGCACCGTCCACCAGTTAAGGTTCAAATGAAAGAGGTGTTTTGGTTGAAATATTATTGTACACTAACTACTACTCTGTGCATTTATGACAAAGGTGTAGTCGTATGACCATATGATCGTATATAACACTGAGGCGAAAAGGCAATCTGGTTGGCTGCCCGCTAAAGGGTTAATTGTTGAAAAGCTATTTCAACTGGTTGCTCACTAAAAGGTTATATATAAATATATTTTTTAAAAAAATAACATTCAATCAGTAATGGATTTTTATGGACTGTCTGTAATTATTCTAATAATAATTGCTGTTGTAGCACTCATTTTTATAATTGTTGGCGTTGCTTACATTGTTAATAATATTAATTGTTTTTCCAACATAACCAGTAAATAAATATATTTTTACAATCTTTGATTGATTTTCATCTTATAATTTATACAGTTGTTATATATTGAAGAAGTGGACCCAGTATGGGATATTTTTTGGATCTACATGTGGTGGGATTTCATCTCTTATACTGATCTGTGTACATTCATCCCAATAGTTGTCTCTTGGTAAATAATAGGGAGGTTCCCAATTTGGATATTTACTTTTAATTTTCATTGTACACCCCTCTATTTCACTCCACGGTTTATTATCTATTCCAGTGAAGAGTTCATTTTCCAAATCCATAAGCTTCTCATCTTCTGATAGCGCCTCTTCCGTTGTTGCTGAGGATCCCATCTCGTCAAAAAAATGCACAAAAAACGGAATATTCTTGGGATCTACATGTGGTGGGATTTCTTTCTTTTCCATAAGTTGTGCACATTCATCCCAATATTTTTTTCTAGGTAAATATTTAGGAGGTTTCCAATTTTGATATTTTCTCTTAATCATTCTTGTAGATTCCTCTATTTCATTCCACGATTTATTGTCTATTCCCTGGTAGAGTTTACTTTCCAGTTCTGACAGATCAATTTCCTTCTCTGGTAATTTTTCTTGGGAACTACCAGCCTTTGGGATTGACTCTTTACTTATGGATAACTCCATCTTCTCTGCTGAGTTTTCACAAGGAGAGGAGTTTATATATGGTTTAGTTCCCTTGACGTCATTCTTGATAAGGATGAGGTTTTGGGGGTAAAGATTTGTTTTTTATTAATTTATATCATTTAAAAATAAAGTGGTTATTAAATATTTTGGAAGATAATTAAGGGATAAAAAGAGTGGATAAGTTGAGAAACTTATAGTTAGAACAAGAAACTTTAAAGGATTTATAAAATATAAAATAAATACTCAATTTTTTCTTAATTTTTAATAGATATCTAATATGGAAGATATTTTAGGTATATATGAAAATGGACCATTTTGGAAAAAAAAAGGTTTTATTCCTTTGATTTTATTTATAATTTTAATAATTTTTATAGTGATATCATCTATTATTCTTTCATTACTTTATAAAGAATTAAATGAAAAAATAAAAAATGATACTATTAACATTAACCCAGAAATTATCACCGATGTTAATGAATTAACTCCAACTATTTCTGATATTTTTACAGATGTAGATACTACTGTTATTGGAACTGAAGATATTGATGGGGAAAAAGATGAGGGGAATAACATAGATACCGATTCTATTGGTAATGGTCCTATTGAGAGTGATATTTCCGATGATACTGAAGAATTTCATGATTCATTTAGTTCCGATATCGATGCTACTTTTAATATTCCAAAGACTCACGGTGATGAAGATATGGATTTTAACTTAAATTTAGAATTTCCTTCAACTAACAATTACAAGCAGATATTTAAGGAGAAAAAATAATAAAATTATTTAATTATAATATTTTCTCTTGTATTATCGCATATTCTTTCCCTATGACATTTATCTTTATTACAAAACTGTCCAATGCGTCTACAGAGGCATTTTCCTCCTTTGCAACCTTTCTTACATCCACACTGGATATCGAGATTGTTTTTTTCTTTATAATTTTCCATGAAAACGGCCTGTTTAAGAGAAATAAAACCTTTACTTTTTTCTTCAACATTTTGAATCATCTCACCTGAAATTATTTGGAATTGATGTCTTTTAAAATTCTCCTTTAATGAAAACCCAAGAAGTGTTTGAATTTTATATTCGTTTGTTGATTTATCATATTCTGATATATATCCCATGAGATTGGAATTATTCAATTTCGATATTTTAAAATTTTCCGGAATGGGAATGAGAACTTTTGAAAAAATGGGAGCGATAGAATCAGGAACTGTTAACATTTTTTCTGAATTCTTCTTTAAAATCTCAGTTGTAGATATGGAATTACCAAAAAGAGCCTCATAAGGACTCATACCAATGGATCTATTATGCGATGTATTTTTATAGTATTGTGCCACGTTTAAGGCGTCCACCCAATTATTGTACTTACCTTCATTATTTAAAGCTTTCAGAATGTTAATTACATCTCCATTTGCCCGCTCAACACTTCCTTGACTTTGTGGGTGATAAGGTCGCCCTTTGATTAAACTAATACTCATATTGTATTCTTCGATTATGTTTTTCAGTGAAGAAAATTCTAAACCATTGTCTGTCTGTAAGATTCTAGGGGGACCAAATAACAAGATTATATCTAAAATGGTCTTTTCCACCTCTTTAGACTCTTTGCTGTGTAGAGGACGTAATATACAAAATTTGGTGTTATGATCTTGATAGTTAAGTATGTAATTGTATCCCATATAACTCTCTGAAAGCATATTAATCAAGTCCACCTGAACCCTATCTCCATATCTACCTGATATTATTGGGTTTGTTACAACTTTTTTAGGATAAGACAATTTTTTCCTAAGATTACAATTCTTACAATGTTTAATATAAAGTTTAACTAAATTCATTGATATATTAGCAATTTTTTCATTGATTTTTTTATATGTGTATTTTTCCCCTCTATGTCCTGTTCCAGAATGGCATTCTTTTATAATATAATATAATTCATCTATATGAACAAAATATTTTCCAGTTTTCTTAGCAAATAATCTAGTAGCACCCATATACTCTCCAATTTTGTATAATCTCAATTTATTATATTCTTTTGGATCTTTACTACCTTGTTTTTTTGTTGCTTCTTCAATAGAGTTAATATAGGAGTTTAATCTCTCTTTTGTAAATATAGTACATTTTTTATTGGGGTTATTAATCGACCTTTCATTAAAACACCTAAGTAAATATTCAACCTCTTGATTGAATCGAGCTTTTTCTTCTAAATCGCAATCCATGGCAACGATTTATACGGATATATATAAATATAGATTTGAGAAGTAGTTAGTTTGTGAAAGATGAAGCGTCAATATCAAAACAACATTCAGTCTAATAAATTAAGAAAAGAAGAAGAGGATGAACTTCCAAAAATATATAAACATAGTTACAAAAAGATTGAAAAGTATAAACAAGGACAACAAGAAGGAACTAAAGATGAAAATGAGATTAATAATTTTATAAAATATTTATATGAAGAAGAAGAACGTACTCCAGCTTCGTGTTTTAATATAATTGAATTTATTATACAAAATCTCTATGGTGAAAAAGGTGACTACTACAATGAAAAGAAAAGCAGTTTGATTCCTGCACTTGTTTGTTATTTTATATATTCAGGTAATGATGCTTCATCGAGGATTAATATTTATAAAATTATAGAATATTCTCTGTACACTCTGACTCAAATAGAAACAGAGGAGGATATTTGGCGTCTTTACCAATGCTTCAGAAAGATTGTAGCATATCAGTTTGGAATAGATGAAAATAAAATGTTTGCCTTTTTGAAATATAAAACTATAGTCAAATGTAAAAACTATGAAAACAATATCTGTGAAGATGGTGAAATATTAGAAAATGATTATAAATATATATTTAACATGTTAAAGGAAGTGCTGAAACTTCAAGAAGTTGTAAAGCCAATAAGTGTTGATGAGATAAAATACCAGACTGAATCTTTTGAATATTTATATTATGCAATAGCTAAAAGGAAAAAAGAGGAGAGAAAACCTTTTGTTTTTATTCTTGGTAGAAATAAAATGGAGATGCTCATCGATTCATTTAAAATGTCAATAGGGCATAATTTAACTATATTATTTAGTGAGAATGACATAACATTGGTTGATTGTAATGATATTATTATATATATAGATTTAGATTGTAAACATTATAATATGTGTAATTTTAATAAGTTTTTAGAAAATTTTAAAAATAGAGAATTTAGAGCATTTTTTTATATAACAGATGACATAATAGGAACAGATTATACAGAAATGAATCTACGAGAAAATAATTTTTATTTAATATGTCTCGATCCTGTACAAATGAAAATTCCCACAAGGGAATTAATGATAAAATGTCTAAAATAACATATATATGTAGAATATAATAGTTATGAAAGAATGAGTATTTTCTTAAGAGATGAAATTATATTACAAAAAAGATTATATATTTATTCTTCATAAAATTGAATTATTTTTAATATTTAAGTGGGTAACCAACTCCCAACCAGATAGGTCAACAAGGACTGAAATTTTTTTTTCATTTCAGAATTATATAGAACCAACATGACTACATATTTGTCTTACATATATGGTGTAATAATATTTGTTTGTTTCTTTATAATAAAAATCAACCATTAGAATCTTTAATATTTTACACTTTTGTGAGAAAAGTTTATTTGATATATCATACTTCCGACTTTTTTTTTTAATGATTGGCCATCTACTATTTTTTTTCTTAGTTTTGCAAATTCAGAAAAATTTATTAGAGTGACACAATATATTTTTTTTTACACTTCAGAGACTCTGAAAAATCTTAGGAGTGATATATCATACTTCTGAGTTTTTTTTTTAATGATTGGCCATCTACTATTTTTTTTCTTAGTTTTGCAAATTCAGAAAAATTTATTAGAGTGACACAATATATTTTTTTTTACACTTCAGAGACTCTGAAAAATCTTAGGAGTGATATATCATACTTCCGACTTTTTTTTAATGATTGGCCATCTACTATTTTTTTTCTTAGTTTTGTAAATTCAGAAAAATTTATTAGAGTGACACAATATATTTTTTTTACACTTCAGAGACTCTGAAAAATCTTAGGAGTGATATATCATACTTCCGAGTTTTTTTTTAATGATTGGCCATCTACTATTTTTTTTTTAGTTTTGTAAATTCAGAAAAATTTATTAGAGTGACACAATATATTTTTTTACACTTCAGAGACTCTGAAAAATCTTAGGAGTGATATATCATACTTCCGAGTTTTTTTTTAATGATTGGCCATCTACTATTTTTTTTTCTTAGTTTTGTAAATTCAGAAAAATTTATTAGAGTGACACAATATATTTTTTTTTACACTTCAGAGACTCTGAAAAATCTTAGGAGTGATATATCATACTTCCGAGTTTTTTTTTTAATGATTGGCCATCTACTATTTTTTTTCTTAGTTTTGTAAATTCAGAAAAATTTATTAGAGTGACACAATATATTTTTTTTTACACTTCAGAGACTCTGAAAAATCTTAGGAGTGATATATCATACTTCCGAGTTTTTTTTTAATGATTGGCCATCTACTATTTTTTTTTTAGTTTTGTAAATTCAGAAAAATTTATTAGAGTGACACAATAAAATTTAAATTACACTTCAGAGACTCTGAAAAATCTTAGGAGTGATATATCATACTTCCGAGTTTTTTTTAATGATTGGCCATCTACTATTTTTTTTTCTTAGTTTTGTAAATTCAGAAAAATTTATTAGAGTGACACAATATATTTTTTTTTACACTTCAGAGACTCTGAAAAATCTTAGGAGTGATATATCATACTTCCGAGTTTTTTTTTAATGATTGGCCATCTACTATTTTTTTTTCTTAGTTTTGTAAATTCAGAAAAATTTATTAGAGTGACAATATATTTTTTTTACACTTCAGAGACTCTGAAAAATCTTAGGAGTGATATATCATACTTCCGAGTTTTTTTTTAATGATTGGCCATCTACTATTTTTTTTTCTTAGTTTTGTAAATTCAGAAAAATTTATTAGAGTGACACAATATATTTTTTTTTACACTTCAGAGACTCTGAAAAATTCCTGCCCCATTTATCTAGTTGATCTAAGAAATCAAGTGTAGGTTATTACTGAAAAGATTTTTCTGATTATTCAAATAAGATTTTTCTGAATCTGTGGAGTATCTTTCCTTTTCAAAAGAAAATTGTGTTTGGTTTATATGATTTATAATAAAGTGTAGGTGTCTAGTTAGTAGTTGGTTGTCTACTAAAGGGTTAAAGGGTAATAATACATATGTTCGAGATATTAATATATTTTTACAAAATAATGTATAAGAAAATAGTTTTTAGTCTGACTTTCTTGAATATAATTTCTCCATTTCAGAATAAAAAAAAATAATTGAAGATTTTTCTTTGAACCCTAAAGTTCCAAAAGAAAATTATGTTTGGTTTATATGATTTATAATTAAATGTAGGTTATTACTGAAAACATTTTTATTCAAATAAGATTTTTCTGAATCTGTGGAGTATCTTTCCTTTTCAAAAGAAAATTGTGTTTGGTTTATATGATTTATAATAAAGTGTAGGTGTCTAGTTAGTAGTTGGTTGTCTACTAAAGGGTTAAAGGGTAATAATACATATATTCGAGATATTAATATATTTTTACAAAATAATGTATAAGAAAATAGTTTTTAGTCTGACTTTCTTGAATATAATTTCTTCATTTCAGAATATAAAAAAAAATACAAATTGAAGATTTTTCTATATCTTATCTCTATTATAATTCTTCTTCAAGATTGTCTGGCAAAGATCCCACCTCCAGCAAATTCAATGTAGTGGCCACAGAATGCAAATAATTCTTCGAAAACTTATCTTTTTTCTTCTTGAGTTTCATTCTGACCAGGACGTGGAAGGTATCGACACAATCTGTCAAATCTATAAAGTATAAATCTTGAAATTCTTTAGTTCGTTGTAGTCCTACTCTGACTTCTCCGAAAAAAACATTGGTTGAAAAAAAACTGCTACAGACAATTCCTCGCTTCTAGTCAAAAAGGTTATGGTTAGATGTCCCCCTCCTCTATCATCTTGTATTTTTTATTGCGTTATATTAAAAATAGAAGACCAAGGGCTGTCATAGTTTTTTATACTTTCCCTTATTTCAATAAATTCCTTTACACTATCTTGCAGGGTCTTTGGCAGGAGTTTCAGGTGGGGTTGAAATTTGTCCCTATTCTTACTGATGACCAAATAACACTGAAACTTTAGCGTGCCGGGGTTATTCATAAAGAAGTGACAGGGGAAGTGATAATTCCAAATATATTTATCTATATGGTACCCATCGCTGAGTAGTGATTCATATATCTTATCTCTGTTAAAATCTTTCCTCAAAACTGTCTGGAAGAAGATATTAGGGTTGAAGGTAATAAAGATTCCTCCCCCACTACAATATTTACATCCGAATCCCTTGTATGTGTCACAAAATCCAAATAACTCCACAAAGATTGTTCTTTTCTTCTTTTTGAACTGCATTCTTGCTAGGAGATGGAAAGTTTTCTTATCGAAATAGTTGCTGTAGTTGATGTAGTATAGGCGATCCACTTCCTGTAGATCTACCTCGAAATTCTTCACTTCATCGCAATCCCACTCTGATTTTTCTGAGGGTGGGGTCTTACGAGTAAAAGTATATTGGTAAACAAGGGACAAGTTTAGATACTGTTCCATAATTTCCACATTGTTTACATCATTAACTAGAGATTTGAAGCCCTTCATTGTCCTATGCTGATTGTTAAAAAAAATATTATAACTTTTAGTGGGCAGATAGATAGGTCAGCATAGTACACACTGTCTTGGTCCCGCAGGCATGAAGATCACCAACTGGATGTTTATGGTTAAATGCTATAAACACTGTAGTAACCAGGCCAACGACTGTTATATTCTTTTACACCTTCCCATATATCAGTAAATTCTTTTACACTCTTTTGCAGGATCTTCGGCAGGAGCTCTAAGTAGGACTGAAGTATGTCCTTATTCTGACTGATGGTTAAATGACACTGGAACTGTAACGTGCCTGGGTTATTCATGAAGAAGCGACGAGAGAAGTTATATTCCCAAACGTACTTGTCTATATGGTACCCATCACTGAGTAGAGATTCGTACACCTTATCTCTGTTAAAATTTCCCTTCATTACTGCCTGGAAGAAGATGTTGGGATTGAAAGCGATAAAGATTTCCCCTGCATAAAGTTCATTATTTACAAATCCAAAGCGGTCATGTGTTATATATAATTCCACAAAGACTGGTCTCTTTCTATACTTCATTCTAGCCAGGAGATGGAAGTCAGGAAAATAATTGTAAAGGTGTATATAGTAGAGACGATCCACATTCCTTAGATTGACCTCAAAATTCTCTAATTCGTTGACATTCCATTCTGGTTTCTCCGATGGTGGAGTGTTACGAAGAAACTTGTTCTGGTTCCACATACCTGGGTACGTGTACTGCATCAGAGTTCCCAAATTATTGACTTTAATAACCAGAGATTTGAAGTCCTTCATTAGGAATAGCAGAAATGGAAGTTTCCTTGTGGTTAAAAGATAGAAATACTGTAGTGACCAGGCCAACGACTGTTATATTCTTTTACACCTTCCCATATATCAGTAAATTCTTTTACACTCTTTTGCAGCATCTTTGGCAGGAGCTCGAAGTAGGACTGAAGTATGTCCTTATTCTGACTGATAGTCAAATGACACTGGAACTTTAACGTGCCTGGGTTATTTATGAAGAAGCGACGAGGGAAGTTATATTCCCAAACGTACTTGTCTATATGGTACCCATCACTGAGTAGAGATTCGTACACCTTATTTCTGTTAAAATTTCCCTTCATTACTGCCTGGAAGAAGATGTTGGGATTGAAAGCGATAAAGATTTCACCTGCATAAAGTTCATTATTTACAAATCCAAGGGGGTCATAATATATATATAATTCCACAAAGACTAGTCTCTTCTTCTTTCTATACTTCATTCTAGCCACTAGGTGGAAGATGCCACAATCTTCATAGTATATATTGTATAGGCGATCCACATCTTCTAGATTCACCTTAAAATTCTTCAATTCGTTGACATTCCATTCTGGTTTCTCCGATGGTGGAGTGTTACGAAGAAACTTTTTCTGGTTCCACATACCTGGGTATGTGTACTGCATCAGAGTTCCCAAATTATTGACTTTAATAACCAGAGATTTGAAGTCCTTCATTAGGAATAGCAGAAATGGAAGTTTCCTTGTGGTTAAAAGATAGAAATACTGTAGTGACCAGGCCAACGACTGTTATATTCTTTTACACCTTCCCATATATCAGTAAATTCTTTTACACTCTTTTGCAGCATCTTTGGCAGGAGCTCGAAGTAGGACTGAAGTATGTCCTTATTCTGACTGATAGTCAAATGACACTGGAACTTTAACGTGCCTGGGTTATTTATGAAGAAGCGACGAGGGAAGTTATATTCCCAAACGTACTTGTCTATATGGTACCCATCACTGAGTAGAGATTCGTACACCTTATCTCTGTTAAAATTTCCCTTCATTACTGCCTGGAAGAAGATGTTGGGATTGAAAACGATAAAGATTTTTCCTGCATAAAGTTCATTATTTACAAATCCAAGGGGGTCATAATATATATATAATTCCACAAAGACTAGTCTCTTCTTCTTTCTATACTTCATTCTAGCCAAGAAATGGAAGGTATCATTATAATAGTCGATATAGTAGAGTTGATCCACATTTCTTAGATTGACCTTAAAATTCTTCAATTCGTTGACATTCCATTCTGGTTTCTCCGATGGTGGGATGTTACGAAGAAATTTTTTCTGGTTCCACATTCCTGGGTACGTGTATTTCATCAGAGTTCTCAAATTATCGACTTCACTAATCAGAGATTTGAAGTCCTCCATTAGGAATAGCAGATGTGGAGATCTCCAATCGAAAGTTTATCAAACTATAAGACAAACGACTATTATATTCTTTTACACCTTGCCATATTTCACTTCTTCGATTCACTCTTCCATTCTTTTACATAATTTCAATAAATTCCTTTACACTTTTTTGCCGGATCTTCGGCAAGACAAATACAAAGTACAGTATGAATTATTATTTTTCTATTAGTATCACTGATTAGGCCAACAACTATTATATTCCTTTACACCTTCCCATATTTCAATAAATTCCTTTACACTTTTTTGCAGGATCTTTGGTAGGAGCTCTAGGTAGGGTTGAATTTTGTCCCTATTCTGACTGATGGCCAAATGACACTGAAACTGTAGCATACCGGGATTCTTCATAAAGAAACGATAAGGAAAGTTATATTCCAAAACATACTTGTCTATTTTGTACCCATCACTTAGTAGAGATTCGTACACCCTATCTCTGTTAAAATCATCCATCAAGACTGCCTGGAAGAAGATGTTGGGGTTGAAAGCGATGAAGAGTTCCCCTATATAAAATAGATTAATTGTGAATCCAAGGGGGTCATATGTCATATATAATTCTACGAAGACTGGTCTTCTGAGCTTCATTCTAGCCACTAGGTGGAAGATGCCACAATCTTCATAGTATATATTGTATAGGCGATCCACATCTTCTAGATTCACCTTAAAATTCTTCAGTTCATCACCCTTCCATTCTAACTTCTCCGAGGGTGGGGTTTTACGAATAAATTTCTTCTGATATCTCATGCCCGGGTGGGCGTACTCCATAAGAGTTTTCACATCGTTCACCTCGCTGACCAGAGATTTGAAGCCCTCCATTATGCTGTGCCATGTCAGTTGAAAATCTTTATATACCCCAACCTTACTGGCATCCTTGGTTGTTAGTTGTCCACTAAAGGGTTATAGATGGTTTAGTGAAGAGCCATTGGCAACGTTTTTGGTCAACATTGCCCAAATTCTGGATAGAATTGATTGAATAAAAAGAAAAATAAACACTAAGAACCTAATTGGCTTCTGGAACAATGGGTATTTCTTAGTAAATGTCCTCTCCGAAATTATATGAATTTTATAATCTAAAGGAGATAAAAAGAAATAGTTATATTTAATTTTGTATTGTTCGATTTTTACATTTTCCTTACAATTGTGACTGCAAGTAAATTTATATTTTACACATTCACAATGTTTATCTATACATCCCCTACGACAAATACAGCTTCCTCCTTGAGTATATAACCTAACTGCTTTTCTAAGAGATATTTTTCTCATTTTCTGTAAATCTGTTTTTCTTAGGCATGGTGCATCCACATGGTATGAGTTCCTCACTTACAAAATTCCTATCTAATATCCCATATTCTGTTTGAATTTGGTATAAATTTTTATTACTGTCTTTCTTTATTACTGTACCAAGAATGTTTCTGTTTTCCAGTTTGTTAGCCCTGTCTAAGAAATTTCAGACGTCCTCGCCAATGTTCATATCTGATGAGGTTGTCGGTTCCCCTTCTGCTCCCACTTTCTCTGCTTCTCTCTCCATTCCTTCTTTGTAAGGTTCCCCTTCTACTCGCACTTTCTCTGCTTCTCTCTCCATTCCTTCTTTGCAATTTCTAATTTTTTCCATTTCTCCCAGCCTCTTCGTCACCTTGAAAAATAAAAACAAATTCTTAGATTACATTTTTTTTTAAACTAAAGAAAAATAAAAAATAAAATATTTCAAAAGGACACTTACTCTTGGAAGATTACCTTCGTCATTCAATAGTTCTTCTTTTCTTCTTCTTCAGGCGAATCTTAAATGTCTGACAACTTCTTCAGTATGTCCAGTGGGAAAGATTTATTAAATCCCAAGATAGGATTTTTACCAAGTGCAACTCTATAAGGGGAGGATTTTATGATTCTATTAATTGCTGAATTTTTTACCACTGCTCAAATTTTGTACTGTTTGATTTTTACATTTTCCTCTTATATGTTTACAATTGTGACTGCAAGTAAATTTATATTTTACACATTCACAATGTTTGTCTATACATCCCCTACGACAAATACAGCTTCCTCCTTTAGTATATAACCTAACTGCTTTTCTAAGAGGTATTTTCTCATTTTCTGTAAATCTGTTTTTCTTAGGCATGGTGCATCCACATGGTATGAGTTCCTCACTTACAAAATTCCTATCTAATATCCCATATTCTGTTTGAATTTGGTATAAATTTCTATTACTGTCTTTCTTTATTACTGTACCAAGAATGTTTCTGTTTCCCAGTTTGTTAGCCCTGTCTAAGAAATCCACTTTAATCCAGACGTCCTCGCCAATGTTCATATCTGATGAGGTTGTCGGTTCCCCTTCTGCTCGCACTTTCTCTGCTTCTCTCTCCATTCCTTCTTTGCAACTTCTTCTAATTTTTTCTATTTCTCTCAGCCTCTCCGTCACCTTGAAAAATAAAAACAAATTCTTAGACTAAATTGAAAAATAAAAAATAAAATATTTCAAAAGGACACTCACTCTTGGAAGATCACCTTCATCATTCGATGGTTCTTCTTCTTCTTCTTCTTCTTCAGGCGAATCTTGAATGTCTTCTATCCGATTTGACAACTTCTTCAGTATGTCCAGTGGGAAAGATTTATTAAATCCCAAGTTAGGATTTTTACCAAGTGCAACTCTATAAGGGGAGGATTTTATGATTCTATTAATTGCTGAATTTTTTTGCCACTGCACAAATTTTAATCCATCTGGCCAATTTTGTGTTTTCTTTTCTCTCAGATAGGCCCTTATCATATTTTCTATGTCACCATTTGATCTTTCCACACTCCCCTGTGATTGTGGATGTCTGGGTCGACTGTGAACAGTTTTCATTTCTGGCCAAATTGAAGATGTTATTTCTTTCAACACCTTTGCTGTGAATTCCCTCCCATTATCAGACTGAAGAATCTTGGGTGCTCCTATTATAGTAAATATGTCCACCAAGTGTTGTGCCACCTCACTAGCATTTTTAGTCTTTAATGCTCGTAATATTGAGAATTTAGAAAAATGATCCTGATAGTTCAATATGTAATTAAATCCATTATACTCAATTCCATTTAAATCAATTAAATCTACTTGACCTCTTTCTCCAAAATTGTTGGATAAGATGGGTTTTACTACTCTTTTGGAATTTCCCTTTCCTTGGATTGTCTCTCCACATGTTTTACAAAAGGAGAGGAAAATTTTTATTTGCCCCATACTAATGTTTGCAACCGTTTCTTTCACTTCACTGAATGTTCTTTTCTGTCCACCATGACCCACTCGTATATGAGCAGTCATAATTGTATCATAGATCTCGCTCACAGACACTACGTAACGTCCTGTTTTCTTGCATACCAACTTTTTCATGCCCTGGATTGTCTCCACTCTATATGTTCGAATTAAATGATACATATTTTGGGTCTTTTTCCTTTGTTTATTTGCGATTTCCAAAGTTTCTATATATTTTTTCAGTCTGTTCTCTGAGAATAAAGAACATTTTCCTGACACTTTCCTAGAAGAAAAAGAAAATTATTTTTGAGTCACGGTAAACAAAAATATATACACATATATACATTATTCTTTGTCCACACTTACTTTTCTTCAAAGGTTTTCGCCATTTTACTGATTTTCTCCTCGAACTGGGTTCTTAATAGATCCATCTTTATAATAGACCGTTCCTTGTTTGACTGAAGTACGTCTCTATCAGAATCAAAAAGAAACCTCGTTTGACTCAAAAGTTTCGAAGCGATTCATTTACTCAAACGAAGTGCTACCAAGTTAATTGTCTGAACAAATGGTATAATCTCATATCGAAAAAATAAGTAATTCCCTCTCTTATTTTTATTTCTTCCTATCCTTACTCTCCCTTTCTCTATCCTTTTTAACCCCTCCCCTTCCATCTTCCTTTGTCCTCTACTACTTCTCAGAACAAGTTATGTAAATAAAAACTTATTATTGCCGGGAGCATGCGTCATGCACGCTTGGTCATTTGTTGTTGTCGTGAACTCCAAATAAGGAACAACATATTATCATCCCTCTCACTTGTTATGAAAGAAAGATTACTTAAAAGTAATTAATATTATTTAGAAATGTTGATAAAAATAGATTCAATAAATATAAAGAATATCTTTAATTCTTAACCCTTTAGTGGGCAGCCAACTGCCAACCAGATAGGTCCTGTTCGCCTCAGTGTTATATACGACTACACCTTTGTCATAAATGCACGGAGTAGTAGTAGTTAGTGTTCTCCGAGTTCAACAGTATTTTGTCCAGGGAACATTTAATATTCTTATAGTATCGTTTGGTCTTGGAGGACCTCATGGCCTAGCCTAGCCTGGCTGATAATTGAGAAGGGAAGATCTGTCTCATTTATCTAGATGCGAAATATTAATGGTCTATAGCAAGATGTAAAATAAAAAATATTCAAAAACCAACTTTATTGATAATAACCTTATATAGCCACTTGCCCGCTAAAGGGTTAATACAATAAAATGAATTTCCCAATTATTTATTTTGATAATGGTCGTATATAACACTGAGGCGTTATCATTTCGGATTACTCACTACTTTATATGAAGTGATCTGATAATATTAATAGTAATGTCACTGTCTTTTAAAGAACCTGATGGTTTCAATAATAATTATTTTGATAAGGGAAATTTATGGGCCATACATATGAAGATCCCTAATAAAAACACCTTTGCTATATCCAAATTAAAGTGGAAATATCATAAAATTTATATAGGATATACTTTCATATGGGTGTTGTTTTTTTCATATATATGTTTCACTGATAGTATAAAAAATCCCTCACATATTTATTATATTTCAAACTGGACTCTTTGGGTGTTATTACTTGATTCTTTTTTTATATTTCTCAATGCTCTTTTAGTTATTAAAAATATTGTAATATATAAACCCTCCTGGATTCTTTCAAATATAACAGGGTGTATTAATATTTTTATTACTATTAGTTATTGGTGTCTTATCTACCCCCAGAGTGAGCATAAAATCGGATTTATAAACATTAGCAAACATGTTATTCCTTTTATTTTTACAATACTTAATATAATTATTTCTCATGCACCGAAACGAGTTTTTCATGCATACCAACCTTCTTTATATGTTGCAATATATATGCTTTTTACATCGATATTATATGTAATTGAAGACCCATTTCTTAAAAAGAACTTAATTTATCCACAATTAGGTTGGAATAATCCATTTCAAACTGGTCTTTTATTCAGTCTTATAATCTTTATAGTAGTACCAGTATTACATTTTGGAATTTGTATAATCAATTTATTAGTAAATAAATTATATAATTATTATATAGTAGATAGAAATAATTCTAATAGAACAGAACTTGTAGAATATTGAAACAAAAAAATGTCTAGTGATCCAACAAGACCCTTCTATATTATATTAAAAGGTGAACAGTGTTCATCGTCTTTTTTGGAACCGTTTTGAAAAATTTATTTTATCTTACAATTATTCTATTAATACTGCCTATTTTTTTCCAAACTGTCATCTCATATTGTAAAATACCAATTATTAACTATGAAAAGTTTATGGATAAGTCACTAGATAAAATAAAAGGATGTTTTAATTCTTTAAAAAAAAAAATGAGTAATATTTATAAAGAAGAATTAGATAAAAACGAAGATGAAGATTATTTAGAAAAAGAGGACGAAGAAGAAGAAGAAGAAGAAGAAGATGAAGAAGAAGAAGAAGAGGATGAAGATGAAGACGATTATGATGATTATGAAGAGAAAAAAGAAATAGAAGAAAATCTTGAGAAAATAAATGATAATCCAATGAAAAAGAAATTAATTCAGCTTTATTTTAATGTTTTCAAAAAGGATTATCTAGTACAGTTGGTACAAAGTTATATGAAGCTATGACACATCCCCTAGTCTCAGATTTAAATAAAATAAAAAATAATAAGGAGATAGATGATTTTCTTTGTAATATAGTCAATGAGTTAATAAATAATCAGAAAGATTACTTAAGTCAGAAAATTGAAGAGGAACTTTCTGATATCTTTTACGCTACTTCTGAGGAAATAGAAAAAAGAGAATCAAGTTCATGTCAGATTTTTATTAAATGTTTTGGGAGCGGTCAAAGACAAGAATATGAAAAAGAAAATGTAATAAAAGTTAAATCAATTTTATTTAATTTATATGTTTGGCCAATTATTAAATTACTATGTCCATCAAATTCTCCTCTAGAAAATGGCATTGAAAGTGTTTTAGGAGTAGAATTATTAAAAAAATAGTTTCATTAATCCTTAAAGATTTTCATCCACAGTATGAAATTTCGTCTAAGTACTCTCACAATGTAGAATATGGTGAAAAAATTTTAAAATCTATTCGAGAAAGTAGATTTTTGGCGATTAATAACGCTCAAGAAAAAATTACCAAAGACATTATAATTCAAAAATACAATAATAATTATGATGATATAATGAAAGATAATGGTAAGAAAAATAAAAATACACTAATGACTCGAGATAAATTTAATTCACTGGAAAATTTTATCAAGCAAATACTAACTATGGAATATTATGGCTTTGTAACTAAAGGTATGTTTTTAACAATTTTGCGATTTATTTTTCATATTTTAAATACAGGTAATGTTATTAATTATCTAAAGAAATATCCAGATACGACCATAAATTACATTGAAAATTTTAATAACTCACAAACTATAAAGGAATATATTAACAATAACGATTTAGGAAAAGAAGAAATATTAAAACAAATAATCAAATTCAATAAAATTAAAGAATTTAATGAACTTATACATACAATAGGAAATGAACCTGATAAACTTAGAATCCTTTTGACAAATCTCTACGATGTTGCCGTTAAACTTATTATCGAGAGTAAACATGAAAAGTTAAATGACTTTAATAATAGTGATGATAGTTATAATAAAAAGGAAAGGGAATATTTTGATGTTATTTTGACCGATTTAATAAAAGAGTATCATTATGGGACAGAAATTTTTAGTCTGAGTGAAGGATATGAATTATCTTCACTTTTAACAAAGTATTCATGCATAGAATTATTTACAGATATATTCCTTACTGAGCTAAATAAGAGGAAAAAAATCCCAATTTTCATCTTACATGATAAAAGAGAAAATATTATAATATTCCCTCAAACAATATCTACCGAAGAAAAAATTAAACAATTCTGTTATCTAAAAGTTTAAAATCACCTATACAAAATGACACCGAAGGTATACAAATTTCAGAAAAAGAAAATGTAATATTCTTAAATATAGAATATATTAATGAGATTATTCCTACTGAGGTAGATGATCTTTATGAATTAACTAAAGGGTTTTGTAAAAACTTTTTAAAGCTGAAGATTTTCATAAATTTATAGGTTCTCATAATGGTAGGAATGGAGATCTTTCTATGAATAATTTAATCATAGAAGCTTATATTAAAACTCTTTTGAAAGACCAAATAGCATGTAAAGATTTAATATTAAAAAAAATTATAGATTTCATTAACAACTATAATAATTTAATTGTTATTTATATCAAAATTATTACATTTATACGATTTATTTTGATTTCACTAGCTCAGTATTATAAATGTTCCTTTAATCAAGAAAAATATAATAAATTATCAGATGATTTAGGATTAATTTTATCTTTCAGCTCAAGTACACATTTTAAGGAAATAAAGGGTAAATATTTAACAGATGAAAATAAAGAATACAGAAAATCGGTGAAAAGGAAAAAATCTACTACTTTTGAATATGATTTAAATCATAATCTCAAAGAGAAATTAAATTCTAACTATGTAAAAAAAAAAAGATGACTATCACTTGTTATCAGACTTTAGATAATTTTTAGGATGGTAAAATAATAAAAAAGATTATTCCCTTTCTGATTCTATTAATTAATATGGATTCATTATTGAGACAAATAAATTTTATAAAAACTTCCATAGTAAATGTATGCATACAGTTGAAAATAGAGGTTAAACAAGATCCCCTATATCTTGTAAAAAATGTTTTTAAATTAAAAAATTTGAATCCTACAGAGGAAACAATAATAAATTTGGCAAGAAGGAATAAAGTTTCAAATGAAGAGATATTAGAGGTTCTTAAGAAAGCTAAAGGGAGTAAAAAAGAGATATATTTTCCTCACATAAATAGACGGCTATATCACAAAAATGCACAAGGATATTATCAGTCCCAGTTTATTGCCATTCGTCAATCGACGAGTTACCCTAAAAATACATGTCTTATTTTTGATAATGGTATTATTATGTGTGTAGGGATTAAATTTAATATCAAATCTTCTATTGAAAACAATTTACAAAAAATATCTAATGTATTACAATCACCTATTCGCATAAAAAGCAGTTCTATAGTAAATATTGTGGTTAGTTTTAGATTACCTTTTAATTTGAATTTTACTAAATTGAAAAAGTTTTTTGATGTACACGGTGTTGTTTACACAAATAATAATAATACGTTTTCTGGTTTTTTTATAAAAATACTGGTACCAATAAAACCCTTAATTGGAGAAAATGTATTATTTGAGTTTTATGATGAAATGTTACCAATAACTCATGAACATTATAGGGTTGTTACACTCTTACTTTTTGAAAATGGAGTGTGTGTCTTGTTAGGGAATCAGAGTTTTCAAGACTGGCAAATACAACCTAAAATATTGATGGGCCTCTTTATCCATTTTAGTAAAGGAAAAAATTCACTTACTGAAAGTGAGGTAGAACACATTGTATCCTACTTTGGTTACAGAAGTTTAGACTGGTATGGTAAGATTAACATTTTTATAAAAAATACTGTAAATCCTATGTCAGAAGAAAATTCAAATAAAGAATATCAAAAATCCTTTTTATTTTTAAGACAAGAATATTACACGCCCAATACAATATTTCCTGATAATAAAAACTCTCTAAGAAATTTAATTAAAGATGGATCAATGAAAATTATACATCCGGAGAAACATAGAAAGACGATTATGATATCTAAAGATTTTGCACAAAGAATTAAAGCCAACAATCCAGGTAACCCAGAAGGACACTGGGGCTCTTATCGTTCAAGATACAAGCAAATGAATGACATTAGACAATTTTCACAATTAAAAATGATAAAAGAACTCTGTAATTTAATATCCACAGAAGATGAAAATTTTCAAAAAAATATTGTTGTAGATGTAATATTGAATAAACATATTTTCTAAAAGGTTATAGTTTCTGTATCATCCTATAAAAAAAATGATTGTAAAATTCCACGAATGGGAACCTACTTTGGAGGAAATAACATTATTGAAAACTTGTAGAATGTCAAAAATTACTAAAAATTTAAGTCTAGCTAAATATAAAAAAAGCTTGTATTTTATGATAGTAACAGTTACTCAAATATAGATTTAGATTTAGAATACAAAGATATCTTTGGATATACATTGACCTTTTGTCCAGTAATTATCCACGGTTTGCCATCTCTTACTCTTCATATTAAATTTTCTAATATGACCACGGTAAATAGATGGCTCTGTTTTGTAAATAATCGCCTTCTCTTCTCGGATACTGTACCAAGTTTTTCTTTATTTCATTCAAATTCTGAGAATGGTTTATATTGGAAACCTGAAAGATATATATTCTTTCTAACTAAAGAAAATTTTATACAGAGAAAAAATAAAACTTTTTATATATCTTTTGATTCCTATTATGTAAATATGGAAAAAGGCCAATTACAAAAACTTACCCCCAAAATTTATACTTTTAATATTCTCAATTTTTTTAGATATAGTGATATAAACATCAACACCATTGTCTGTGGAATCCTTTCATATTTTGAGAAATATATTTTACATATAGAAATGGAAATTATTGGATTAACAGATGTGGATAGAATCGAAGAAAAATATCCACCATATTTTAAAAATTTTTGCAAAGATTTAGATTTTACCCTTACAAAACAAAATATAAATTATTACTCATCATCACCTTTAATTTTTTCATCGAATCCATTCGGTAAAAATATCACAATTCCTCCTTCTCCTCTTGTTTCTCCGCCCTCTTTTTCCATGTCAAAGTTTGTTGAAAAAATGAATATTTTTACAAATACTGGTTTTATTATGGCAACGACGATAATAAACGAAAAGGGGGAACAAATCTATGATAATGAAATAAATATAATTAGACCATTAGGTGTATTACCTTACAGACTCTTCAAGATAAATATAATAAATAATAATATAACCCAAAACAAAAGGTATATTTGTTATATGATTAATAAAGAATATTTCAATTTTAAATATAATATTTTCATACAAGATACAAATAAAACAAACTCAAATTCAATTATCGCATCAGCATTTCATAATAATCTACCTTTTGAAAAGAGATATTTAGTATTTGGATTGTCTAAGGAACCAGGTTACCTGTACGATATAAAGGATAATATCAAACTTTTAAACATATTGAGTGAATTAAGTTCCAAGATATTTCACTGGAAAGATTTGACTCATCTTGCCTTTTTGAAAGTGAGACAAGGGGGTGAATTTTCTTTATATATTATTACTATTACAAAAAATATAACACAGAGTTACTAGTAATGGATACTCTACTGATAATAGTATTAGTAAGCTTTATAATTTATCTCATAATAACATTGTTTCTAAGAGAAAAAGAACTGACACCATGCTCTTTACATGAGAAATTTATGTTGAAATTGCTAAATCATGAAAAATTAACACCGGATAATATGAAAGCTAAAATTGATAAAGTGATCGAGGCAAGACAGATGGCCAATATCACCGATATAAAAACCCTACCAAATTATGATTATTTATCAATGGACGGTAACGAATTTAACTTACCAGTCAGAGTTAATAAAGATAAAAATAATGAAATTTTTGCCACTTATAAATCTTCGGTTCAGAAAAGGTCATTAAATGAAATTAAAAAATATATTTTTTCGCAAAAAAAAACATCGTACTTTGGATCGTTATCAGATTCTACCTCAAAAAGATGTGAAAATCCGGTGGAAATGGAGGAAGAACATGTAAGCAATTACGACTGTCAGTTATTTTGTTCAGACGATAATGCTGTCGCAATATCTGGTATTTCTGCCGTATATGGTGATCAGTTACTTGACAAAGAAAATAAATATTGTTATAGTGTTAAAGATGGAAAGGAGGAGGAGGTAATAAAATGTTCAATTCACACAGGTCAACTGGTTTATTCGGTTAGCGAAAAAAATTTACATGTCATTGTAAGTATCCTTTCTTATTTGGAGGTGACCATTGTGACACAAATGTAGCATGTCTCCACAATCCTAAAAAATATAGATATAACCCCAACTGGGAAAATGAAGTTTTTTAAAGGATGAAAGAAATGGTGACAGTAAAATTATTCGACATGAAGATATAGCTTTGACTCATTTAATTCAGAATTTAAATGATTCTTCACTAAAAGAATACATTAGAAAAATTAATGATAAAAATTATTTTTTAGAAAATAGAATATCCTGCGAGTGTGAAGGGCAGCTAGACTATCTCGGGAATGCGCTTCTCACTACCGTCCAGTCCAATAAAGAGTACACTGATTTTACAAAATGTCAGGTGAATCCATGTGTTTTGACGTATGTGGATATGACGAAGGTTGCAACTTATCAAACCGACGATTATGTCTGTGTACCAAAGGACGATTTTGTGAACGTAGTACCCGGTAAAACGGATACTCCCATTGCCTCCGTGGGTGTTCCTCTCTTTGGTATCCGATCGAGACAAGTGGAACCTATTGTGACCTCTAGATCTTTGAAGAATATCTCCGAATTTACGCGGGAGAATGTTAAACTTGCCACAACCTCCGTCGGTCCGATAGTGCTTCCCCAAAATGCTGATCATTCCGATAAAAACAGAATCGTTCTTTATATATCGCCTGATCAACTAAATATAGGAAATAGCAAAACTATATCCGATAAATGGTTTGGAACACCGGCTTGGTATAACATGTATGGTGATTCCCTCCCAAACATTACAAGAAACCCTATCAATGCAACCTCAGCCTTTTCTATTTTTCCCGTTGAAAATATTCTGGGCAACTTTACCCCTCAGAACCCGCTAGATTTTCATCTACTTTCTGCCCAGGCTCTGGAAAATTCGAGAATGATTTCGGGTATCGTTGTTGGAGGCCACGAGAATCTGTTCCATTCTATTTTTGAGGGGAAATCATACATCGGTAGTAATAGGAAATTTGAAAACATGATGAAAATATTTCAAGAAACGAGACTAAATTTGGGCAAGATAATGCTATCTTCCCGAATCCCCTCTCGAAAAAGATCACCCTTTTTAAAAAAGGTCAGTTTATTATCTCCACTGGGGGATATAACTGAAAATAATAAGTATTTCAAATCGGCAGCAATGATAAGAAATTACAGAACCTACGGATTATTAGCTTCTTTAAGCAATATTGCTAGAGATTATGATATTAGTTCCCTAAAAAAAATCTCGTCTCTTGTGCAAATGTGCTTTCCTACCTCTTTATACACACTAACCGAAAGTGAACACTTTTATCCTAATTCCTTCAAAATAGAAAATTCTCTCAATTTGGATGTTCCGCTAAAATCGAGTGACACCTTTGAAATATCCTTTAACTCTTCGAGAGATAAAATTTGCAATGTTCGTCAAAAAAGAGATTTATATATATCACAGAATCAATTAAATTTTTCAGATTTATACGATAATGTAGAATTATTTGGAAGAGGTCTCAGACTTGAATCCAGTCTATATGATAACAATAATGATAATATAGGAAATTTGACAAAGAAAAGGATTATTCCACTGAATTTGCATCATCCACTGGCTGTCTGTGACGAGATTCATAATATGGATGAATCAAGAGAGACCTTAACTTTATATAAAAAAATGTGTGAAATTAGCAGTTCAATATCATGGCTTAATTGTTACGATACTAGTGTTTATAATATCGATTATCTATTTTCTAACTAGTTTTTTTCTCTTTCTTTTTTTGTATTCATATTTCCAAATTTCATTTAATAAATCAAATTCATCTTTGGAAATCTTTAAAACTGATGATGATGAAGGTTTTTCAGGCAAGGGTAAAATAAAACAACCAGGAATATGATGAGATATATAAATATTTGTTTGACTGGAATCAAATGGTATATCTTTAAAAGATTTCCCAGTAAATTTTCAAGCACATTCATTATGAAAGAGAATATAATTCTTAAATGTTCAGATTTATTTACTCTAGCAAAATATGTCAAGTTAAGGAAGTTAAATGAAATTAATTTTAATAATTATAAATTATTTATTGATGAAATGTACAAAGATTATGAGTTGGGAATATGCAACTCATCGGGATGGTCGGTCGCCTACGTAGATGACAAGGAGACAGATCCTAGTGAAATTCTCTGTAGTATAAGCCAAAAGACGCTACTGACGATTGATGGCGACGAGCTTCATAATTTGTCACTTTATACTCTAAATGCCGAGCATACATCGATGGCGAACACCACGCTGGAAGTGAATCGTGATGGTGAGAGCTTATCGATAAAAGTGAATAACGTTTTTACTCTTAAATCTATATGTCTTTTTTTAAAGAATATTTTAATAAATAAATATAATTTAGAAAAACGTGAACTTTCTAAATCTATTTTTAATGTGGAAAATGAAGAGAAAATCTTTGAAGATTTTTATACTTTTTCCAGATACAGTTATTGTACTATATTTCTTTTGTTCTTCAACAGGATAATAACAAAAACATTCAAATCTGTTTATCCAATAAATATCATTGAGGTTTATATTCCCAAACATTTTATTAAAATTCATCTTTGTAAAGGCATAGCAAAATTAGCGGATGATTCAACAATAAATTCCTATTTCAATTTAATTTCCATTCACATAAAACAAACTCTGGAATATAATCTAAAGCATGAAATAAAACAAAGTGTGGGTTTCTTACTGTACAAGGATTATTTTCCAATTGACTATTTGGAAAGAGTTGGGGTTTCAGTCTACACTTATGTTAATCACGGATCTTTATTATGCAGTGTCTGAATTTCTTGAAGAATGTGTTCGCCATTTAGATGTTTTACAAGAGTTTGGATGTATGGTTCTGGAAATCAACGAAAATTCCTTTCTTCAGCTTCCAGAGAAATGGCGAGGATCCACCACCGAGCTCATTTCTTCCAGTGAATTCAAAATACCGAATACCGGTCATGTTGCTAAAATAAAACTGTACTATTTAAATTTAGTCAATGAATATACATTGATGATTATAAAGCTTATAGATTTATGGGAATCTCTAGATACATCTAGAAATAAATGATTTTTTTTAAATTTTTCTTATTATTTTACCTTCGCCATGTTTACAAAATCTATTATTGAGACCTTGATTAACTATTACGCCCTGACAGTCTCGGATACTAAAATATTATTGGGTATTTTTTACCATATTAAATATAATGATAAATTATTAAAAGAAATAAAAGATTTTCATAATAAAAAGGGTACAACAATTAAAGATTTAAATAAAACTCTTTTAGAAATTTACTTAAATAATAATATAAATCATAAAGATACCCTTTTTCTAACCGGCTATACTTATAAGGAAGATGAGGTCCGAGAATCTGCTATGGAATGTCGATTGGCAGAGCAGCTTGAGAAAAATGAATATAGAATTATGGTGAACGATGAAATAACGACCGAATTGGTCAAGAAAAAGAGGGAACTTATAGATTTAGAGGAGTTGCGATTGAGATATACTACCTTGCGAATCATAATAAAATCAATAATAAAGATGACAATGGAGAGTATTTGTAAACGTCACCAAGCCATTAATAGTGGACATTTAAATAATCTCATAGGAAAATATCTACTGATTTTAAATAAATGTGAGATTATCACAAATTATCTCTTATTGGATGATTTCACCGTTGAAGAAAAGGAAAATCAGACAGAAGAGGGGGAGAAAAAGATGAGGAGAAAGAAGTATCATTTACTAGAAAAAGAAAAATAATCAACAATAAACCTAATTATGCAGAACTGCGTAAAAGCATTGGGACAGAAATTAGGAATTCAAAGTATAGAAAATCATATAACAACATGAGTATTAGAAAAAATGACAAAAGCAGCAAGTCTCGTAATGTCTTCTGAAAAGTATTTCAACCACTGGTTAAACTGAGCATGCGAATCTATTAAAAGTTTTAAATAAACAACAATCTTATATTGACAACGATCTCCAAATATCTGTATTTTCTTTTTATCTTTTCCTCTTTTTCACTTTTAAGATGGGAGTGAGACTTTGTAGAAAATCCTGGTCTAAAATTAGAGGCCCATATTTCGAGTGGATTGATTTTCTTTGTAAATTCCTGCGTTTTTTTCTTAATTTCCATCTGATGAGATGTGAGAACCGGTAAAAAACGAATTTCGTAATTCATATCCAGAAAAGTTTTTTCGTTTACCTTAATAATTTCTATATTCTTAAATATCTCGGTGAGATCTTTATCTTTATACTCGATTAATGCTGCCAAATTGAGCATGGCACTTTTTGCCAGTTCATTTCCTATAAACATCACATTGAATTTTTTAGAAGTCCGGTTTAAAAGCTCGAGACCTGCTATAAAAATTCTAGGGTATTTTTGATAATATAGAAAACCAATACTCAAAGTTGGATATGTGTCCATACTACGAGAAAAAAATAAAAAAAATAAAATTTTATTAATTAACGCAAGTGGCTATATCCATGAAGTTGGTGTTTACAGACAATTAATATTTTGCATCCTTTAGCTGGCAAGTGGTTATTATCAATAACTCCGTGCATTTATGTAATCGTATATAACACTGAAGCGAGCTGACCTAGCTGTCCGCTAGGAAATTTTCTTCCCTCATAATTGTGGAGAAATTGGAAGAGGCAGATTCGAAACCCATAGATACTCTGTTCTGTGAAATCTGATCCGTCATTTGACGAGTAAAGGGGTATGCTCCATAGGAATATCGACTGCACATTGGCCAGGAATTACCCATTCTAAAAAGCATCCCACTTCCATAATGCTTGAGAAAAAATCTAAAGACGGAAGCCGGATCCGAGAAATCGGTTTGAAAAAATCCAAGTCGTAGGTTTCGTTTGGCGAGCGACACGAAAATCCATCCAACCAACCCTCTTTATTATTTTGATGCCAAGGCCTGTAACCGCATAGATACCCTCCTAGGCCGCAAGTCCCTTCACTTACAACTTGTCCGGATTCGTAGCCATAACGACAGGGTAACTTTATCGGATAATTATGAACGAAGGATAATTTCCCCTTTCCTTTCATTTCGTGGCGGTGGGCGGGAGTCGCCAACTGCAAGATGATATCGCTCGGCCCGTCGTCCCGAGAATTGAGCATATTTGCCCTGATGGTGCTGGGACCCACGGTGACTAAAGATTCGAGTAAACGCGTCCTTCGGGGATTCGTCAGTATTCTGGAATGGGGAACGTTGTAGTTGGTATTTGTGTAGTCAATGGTAAAAAAACTGGTAGGATTATTCTCTGGAAACGGAGTGACCATCTGCCTTCCGTATAGATAAGACATATGTTCCTGGTTATGGGGACAGGTTGAAAATGCGTTTGGAGTGTGAGGTATCTTTCTACCCTCGTAGTTGGTGGGACGAGTGAAAAGATACGCGCTATTCAGCGATTCTTCCAAGTCTTCTAAATTATTCATAATTTTGAAATAGGCAGAATATCTCTGAATGGAAGAGAGGGGGAGTCTCTTCTCCATAATGTAGGGAGTATACCGAGTAGCTCTGGAATGCAGACTAGCCTCGCATATCATGGATACGTTGATTTTGGGTTCTTTCAGTCTCTTCCTGCAAAAGGCGTCCGTGGTATCACAACAACCCCTCGCAGAAGCAGCTTTATTCCTCCTCACATCGTTTATGGGGTTCTTCAGAGAGTCGACGGGGCGAGAAAGAAATGGGGTACCATCAACGTGATGGTCTCTCTTCGGAGACAACGGATAGGTGTTTTTTTCGTTTATCGTAAAAATGGGAAGATATTGGTTTAGACTCGCGCCCATCCAGCAGTCGCCGTTCAAGAGAAATTTGTAGTGGGTCAGGAGGCAGTCCACGTAGTTGGCGCAGTGCTGTGTGAAATGCATGAGAGATGCCCGAGGAGAGGATGGTGCGTTAACCATGGAGAAATTTCTTAAGGTGTCGCGCTGAATAAAAGCTTCCATTACGCAAGGGGGCGGATGGTATAGGCTCCTTCCCACCTCTCGATCCCCTACCTTCTCGTAATCCGTCCCACAAACCGGGATGCGCGCGTTTATAATCATACTTTCTCGCTAGATAATCCTTAATCCCCCCCCTAGATCTGTTTCCGTTACTGTACTGATTTTTGAATCTCGCCATGGTTTCATCATCCGACATAAAATTCCTGGAAGAGAACTCTAAGAGTTCCGGAAATCCGCACGGTACATTTGGAGGAAGACTCAGAAGGGTTTCGTTCTCTAGATAATTTTCGGCGCCGTGTAACTGGGTGGTTAAAAAATCGATGGGTTTCCCCCCTCTGCAATCCAAGTACGATGAATCTCCGTTCTGTTGAAGGGAAGCTCCGGAGCAGTGGGAATTAAAATTGGCCACTATAGCTGGACCCAGGGGTACTTGCGGTTCCCGAGAGAGTGTTAATAGTCCTCCAAAGATGTGCTTGCCTCCCGCATAGAAATTGGTGAAAGTTGGAGTGTTAGCCCATAATTCTTCACAGACGTAATTTCTCCGCCATGCGATATCTCTCGGGTTTATATTGGTAGGTTCTATCAATAGCCCACCTAGAAGATCGAATTCAGACTCGGAGAGATTGGCAACTCCCTCATAAAGAACGGAGGGAGGAAAAATATCGCGAAAACTTCCCGAGGATCCGTCGATGACGATTCTGTCGATGAGATCGAACAGGGAGTAGTAACCAGCTGCCCTTCTATGATTGAGGACTCCCAGTGGAAAATTTCTCATATCAGAAGGAGGAAGGAGTTTTTCGCCTTCTCTCGTGAAAATCTTCGGAAGCAGAAAAGCTCCCGCCACTATACCGGGATCATTGATTCTCTGCATAAAACTCCCATGATTCTCTTGTCTGTCGATAAAAGTCTTTATCTCATTGTAGTCGGTTTTTCTCTCCTCCGTACCTAGACGAGAGTAAACACAACCGGGATACACCCGTCCCGCTGATACCAACAGTCCCAAAGCGTGATCTCCCGAGTCCTCTCCCAGTCCATGAACACCAAAGGGTGGGGGTCTTATTACTCTGAGGCTGGAATTGGGCGGATCGCCCCCTCCTTCTAAGATATAATTCGGATTGTTATAGTAGTCCATTCCTTCCAAGTAAGAAGATATACCACCTTTACCTCGAACCGTAACAACACCCCCTTTCACATAACAAGACTCTTTGTAAACGCCCGTTTCCAAGAATCCATCTTTCACCAGTAGGAGGGATTCAATAAGATGCCCCCCATAGCACTTTTCGGGAGTCACATCGGCAGTCTGCTCACTCAGACAATTGTAGGAGAAGGCAGCATTCTTCGAACTCACTCCAGGAAGGGGCAAACAATGATCGCAATTGTTCAGAAGGGTACTCGAGACGAACCTCATGTTTGAAATATTCTGATTAGTGAAGGCCGAGTTTTCTACATTGTATAACAATTCGTCATTGGTTGCCACACTGGCGTTGATATGCAGAGCAGGGTTACAAATACACAGGTAATTCTCATCATCATCATTATTTAATAATGTCCACGATACCTGACATCTGGGTATAGGATTTCTGGGAATGCACTGCAGCCCTCCACCTGAGATGGTGGTAGACTTGTACCCCTCTGGACATTCACATGTGGCTGAATTCAAATCGAAATCGATCTCTCCGACATCTAAAATAATTTTTTGGGTCCGTGGATGGCGCAAAGCTCCATTTGGAAGGCAGGCAACAATCTTATCACAAGGTTTACGAAAATAGTTGTAATCGTTGTTCGACCATGATTTTGTGACGATATTATCATTTATACATTGAGTTACAGCCTTGGCATAGTGTTGGTTTCCCCTTCTTATGGCACCTACGACAATTCTAGTTGTGTGAAAATTGAAGTCCTCAGAGTGAGTCCCTTGCTCAGATACTAAACATACACCGAATTTACCCGGAGGAAATCGCCCTTTCTCTCCTCCATTCTCAATAGAAACGATTGGAGTATCAGATACATCTATACAACGCGCATTTTGTTCTTTACATTGAAGACATTCTATTAGAGATGTAGAATCAGACTGAGGATCGCATTGGATCAATTCTTCGTCGCAGTCCCTGTTAGAAAAATTAATATTTATTTCTTCAACGTCATTTATCGGTGGTAGTTTATGTACATATTTTTCTGTGTATTCATTATTTCCTCTGATATATATATTTTTATCTCCTATCTTTAAAGATAACATTTTTTTATTTTAAGAATAAAGAAAAATAAATTTATAATTAAAGGAAAGAAGGAAAAAACAAGAGAATTTGTTTATTTATTTATTGCGTTATTTATTTCATGACTTACAGATAAATTTTCGGGAGCAAAAATGAGAGAAGAGCTAGAAGGTGTATATGTTCCTTCTGCTGAATTCCATGTTAGGAGATTTATATTATTATTATTAATATCATTATATTTTGCTAACATAAAAATTCTAAATAGAAGAATACTCTCTCCTTCGAGATCATGAATCTGTTGAAAAAAAATGGAAAGAAGCATAGAAACAATCCTCGCTGGCTCTGATAAAGTCGTTGGTTGAGTAACGGGTTGGAGTTTTCCAAATTTCATTATTTATACATGGATATAATCATACTTAATTTTTTATTTATAGGAGAATAAAGTTTCAATAGTATAATATGAAGGGTGGTCATCGGTTTAGGTGTAGTTGTATGACCAGATGGTCGTATATAACACTGAGGCGAAAAGGACCTATCTGGTTGGTAGTTGGATGCCCGCTATATATGAGGATCGCATAGCCCAACGGCCACACTATCAACATGAACTCTCCACTATACTATCTCTCCGTAAGATTATCGGAATCAGATACAGAAACTCTGATGAATGTTACCAATCAGTTCAAGAAAGAGAAAGATGTAATAAGACGCCCAAATCACATAACACTTTTTGTTGGATATCTCGGCAATGAAAACAAGGAGCTTCTGGATTATATAACTACAATCAAGGAATGGCTGAATGTTAATCCCATTAAAATATATTCTACCAATCAGTTTGGTATATTTGGTCGGAAAATTATTGGCCTTATTTTGAATATACCAAATTTTTACCAGATACTAGAAGAATTTCCCAAGATTTTAGATACCCATCTGAAAGAGGGATTTCTTTTGAAATCGAAACGTAAGAACCCCATTCCACATATATCACTTTTTGAATGCAACTCTCAGTGCCTAGAAACGGTGGTGGAAAAACTCGACAAGTGCAAGATATTAGACAAGAATTGGGAAATAAAACCGAAATCAATAACTCTGATGAAGATCGAAGGAGACATTCTTTATGATAACTTTAATTTGACCCTAGGCTAAGAATTCTCTTTCGAAGAAGGCAATAAATGAAGAAGAAGAAAAATCTGTTTTTATCACCGGTTCAAAAAATCTGAAATTTTCTTCTTCTACTTGGCGTTTAATATTTTTAAATAATTCAATCCAACATTGTAATCTATAATTTGTTATATATTTTTGAATAGCATCAAATATTATTTGAGAACGATTGTGAAATAAAAATGAAAACTCTGACATTAATTCTTTTATTTCTCCATATTGAATTAGTTGATTGAGGGGATAAAAATCCCTTCCATTGGAAACTCTTATTATATTTCTAAGCATCCACAGAGATAGGATATGTGCATTTTTCTGAACTAAGTTAAAATGGTCGATTTGGTTTTCATTCGAACCCAACACCAATAGCAAAAGGAAAAGAAAACTGCCAAGTTTAATAAGAGCTTCTCTATCAATATAGATGTCCTTTCCTTCCTTTTCCATTAGTATCTTGATTGTGTGATATATATAACATTTGGCTGGATAAACTATATTCTCCTTTAGTGGGTGATTGTTTCTTTCTTCTGAATTCAAAAGAAATTTGAATAAAAGAGGTAAAGTCTGCGAATGAATAAGATTGTATATTTGCACTCCTTCAAATAATTTTGATGGATAATTATTTATACAGATTATACATCCAGTCATAATATGAACATGTTTGGTCATAAATTCCACAAAGTGATCATTTTGCTTTCCAGTAAGTGCAATGAGAAAGAGAGATGGCCACATATGGTAAAAAACGGGTAACTGGACTATCTGAATATTATCAAAAGATATACATCGTTGTTTATAATCTTCTATGCTAGCATCCATTTCTTCCCACCAGTAATTATTAACATCTCTCATGTTTTTAATAATGGCTCCCATTTCAACCAGAGCTTTATATTCGGTATTTTTTATTAATTCATATAATTCTTTACATATATCCGTTGATAAGATGGCTTCATAGAAACATCCTTTAAATCGAATTTTTTCATGATCTTCTTGACAATTTTTTATATGGTAAAAAATTTGCATAACAAAATTAAATTCATTAATTGCGTTTTTTATTTCTCTAGAAAATGAATTAGCAAGTTTATCTCTCTGATATAAATATTTCAGATAATATGATATCGCCCCACCGAATACATTTAAAACGTTTTTGAGTCTACTCATGTAATAAGAATCACCATCATGTTCAAACTTTGCTTTGATAAGAAACTTCTCTTCGGTTTCTAAGGGAACTGAAAATACTCGAAACAAACACAAGTTAAATGTATTTAATAAAAATAAAAGAGGATATTTTTTTGCATTTTGTATATCACCAATATCATTTATAATACGGCTGGGATCGATATTCATGAAGGAAGGTACATATTCTTTTAAGTTTTCTATAATTTTTTCTCTATTTTTTGTTTTACTAAATTCCATATCTTCTCTTCTCTTTTTCTTCATTATATCACATATATCATTATTAATATATACTTTATCTGTAAATGAAAAAATTTCTTCCTTTTCCTTTATTCTTTCAGTAGGAAAAACTGTTTGCCTCCAGATTCTCAAAGTACAAGCGCTGTTATAAAAGCAGCTACTATTTTCATTAAGATGTTGTAAGAGGATACCCACCATGGTATGGTATATACTGGACGGTGTTTTTTCTACACTCATTTTAGGATATGAGACATTTATTATTAATTTTTCTCGTATCGCTTTTATAAATTATTCACTTTTATTTTTTCATGTATCGGAGAAAAAGGAAATTGATTTAATAAAAGAAGATTTAGAGAAAATATTCAGAGAAACGGTAATAGATGACGATCATCCCATTCCGGCAGATGAGATTCCACTATGTTTTATAACGAAGGAAAATTATTTTATATTATTTGTTCCGTCGGTGGGTAGACAAAAATATAATGCTTATATCTATTCACAATCAATGTTGGTCCACACCAGCTTAATCATAGTTAATTTCTATAATAATAATATCAGACATTTAATACTAGAAGGAAATTGTAAATTATATATTAGATTTGAATTAGATTCTTTATCCTTACCGACCGTCTTTTCTTATAGTGTACTGGATAATTATATGAAATGCTTTGAATTTATTATGGAACCCACTACATTTTGCTGTGTGGTAAAGAATTCTATATCTATAAAAGAAGCATCTGAAGAAGATATTGATCGATCTTACCTTCTTTATTATCAACGACTATTATTACCAAAATATTTGAATAAAAAAATCTACTAGACCTAGTCCCTCTAGCAACAGCTTCGGAAATAAAAACAATGGCATTACAAGCGAATCTTTATTGGAATATGAAAACAGATAACAATTTAAATATATGTTTTTTATTATATGATATTGGACACCAATCTTACGAAAAATGTGAGAAATACATCAAAGAACTGAAAAGAAACTGCATTATATGTGAAGGAGATGAATTTAAGGCATATACATATATCACTAAAGAAAAAATAAAGATAGTGCCTAAATCACATTTTAATCCTTTACAATGTTTGGGTATGGAAACCATTTATTCCAAACCTAGTTCTCTGAGTAATATTAATTATTATCTTACAATAGGTAGAAAAATTCTTAGTTTTGAAATAAATATTTGTTGTTTCTTTAATTTTTTAAATATGAAGGTGAATAATATTTTTTGTTTGTGGCCCCCAAGAGAAGTATATAAAGAATTGAGTATTAAAAGAGATTCATTTTTTGATAATTATCTGGGTGTTTTATGGATTGGTGATTTTCAGAGTGTAAATATTATTCTAAAAAGGAAGATTAAGCCTTTTAGTGAGCAACCAACTCCCATTCCGGGTCAGCAAGAATTGAAGTTGTTATTCATCCCCTCCACCTGTAGCAAAGGGAAATCAGACTCGCAAGTGTCATGTTGATCATAGAAAAGCAAGTGGTTTAAGGAAACATTATTTCAGTATTTTTTTAGCTAATAATTGAGCAAACTCCTTACAGTATGAATATGGATCACAAGATGATAATAATAAATTTACTTCATCTTCATTATTGTATAAATCTTCCTTATTTCTTAAATATATTTTTTCATTATAAAGAGAAAGAAGGTTTTCATCAATTATATTATTAATTTCTTTATATTTTCTATCATATGTAAATATTTTCAAGAATAAATCAAAATTGGAATATCTTTGTAATTCCTCATTTCTCCCTCTCTTTAACATATTCTTATAACACCAAAACATATATTCATTTATATTATCTTGAAAGACTTGTGTTATAAGAAATGAGTCGATTTTAATAACACATTTAAGCTGAGCTGGTCCAAAACAGGTATTAATGAGAGTACAGCGTTTTTTGTACTCGTCTTTCAGTTCTATAACGGTCTTCTCAATATCATCTAAAAATATTCCCACCTGTAGGAAACTACTTATGGTAAATTGCATTGCTGAAGCTCCAAGATCTCTTGAGAATAAAATTTTAATCCTAGATGGATTCTTACTATTAGTTGAGAATGCATATCTGTATTCTTTAAGAATATCTGAAAGAATTTCATTAATGCGTCGAATATAATGCCCGTTGACACCAATTTGTGAATTTACAATTGAATTATAATCTGATTTTGACTGTAACAAATCAAAATAATACCTGTAATTGAAACGATTATATGATGTAGTTATATTACCTTCCCTATCTATTTCAGAAAAAGTATCCTCATTAAATAATGTATCACATAAAGATAATAAATCATCAAGAAAAAGAATAAAATCATAATGACCTTTTGTGGTTTTAGGAACGGGAACGACTTGAAAGTTTCTCAATGTTTTGTGTGGACAAATTAGTCTTTTTTAATGAAATTAAGGGTTTCCTGAACAATGAAACTTTTACCTGTTCCAATTGGAAAGGCATCTAAACTATATATTTGTATAATATAAAAATATTCTATTTCACTTCTTTTCTTATTTATTATTCCTTGAAAATTTGTTATATTGTAAAAGGTAGTTATACTCATTTTAAATTATATCGAAAATCAGTCAGTTTTATAATATTGACTTGTCGTTGTTTTGGCGGAGCAGATACACCTTCATTTATATATAATAGTCTAAACATCCGTAAATATGCAACCACTTGTCCACTAAAGGGTTAAACGAGCAAGAGGTGCTGCGGCTCTTCGTAGTAAAGGGCAGGATGGTAACTCACAATTATGCTTTTCACATCTAGACACATGTAGGCGTAGAATTGTAGAGTATATTTTTAGCACACTACATTTATGTTCTTCTTTATTATTTAAATGGCGACGAACACGGCGAAACATCAGGCAGAAGGGGAGCATTTTTCGGATGGACATGAAGCGCTGTGTGCAAAACAAAGAAGCAGATCCTCCAGTTTATTCTTTTTGTTTTGGATTATCACACACTCTTTTAGCTTCTTAGCGGCTTCCTCACATTCCTTTGTATTAATTTTCTCTTCTTCTAGCACTTGGGACCTTAAACGTTTGAAAGGACAGGATGGTAAATCACAATTTGTCGATCTACACCAAGCCACATATGTGCGAAGAATTGTGAGATATATAGTTAATACATTGCATTTGTGTTCATTTGTACCGTTCAAATGGCGACGAGTACGGCGAAACAACAAGCAGACGGGGAGCACGTCTGAGATAGGCACGAGGAACTATGTGCAAAACAACGAAACATATCTGATGATTTATTCTCTCTCTTTTGAATTATCACATATTGTGCCAGCTTTTGGACAATTTCATCACATTCTTCTTCTCCTTTAATTTCAGCATTATAATATTCACTTTTGGGTGGCCATAAATAACTGTACATAGCTCTGAAAATGCGAACCAAAGCTGATGCAGAGGCCGCTTCTTCGAGATTCTTCATCTCTCCATACAAACAATCGATTTGGTTTTCCGCAAAAATATATATATTAAATTTTTAATTTATACTTATAATTAATAAAACTCTAATAATGATAAGATAATTTCTTTATAGATATTTATATTTTTTCAATTTGTTAATTCCATTATGAATCTATCATACTATGTGAGAGATTATTCGGCAGACTTTAGACTGGAGAGTGATGATATTTTAAACATACAACAACTGTATGGTCCACCAGATAAACCTACATGACTTAGATTTGCCCCAAAATGTAAACAGAATAAATGCTGGATTGATTTTCTATAACAACACATACCTCTTAGAGAGAAATAGATTATGGGAATCGATAAATACGACATTTGTAGCAAAAACCTCTCTGGAATGGAGTGCCCGAGGATGTAGACACTGAATTCAGTATAGATGAAAAAACTATTTATTTTTTTAAAAGGAAAATGGTGTATGGATTTGATAACAATTTGCAAAGAGTATATAGAAAATCATCTATTTTTTCATATTTGAGGTGTTTAAATTATTCTTATAATTTCTTGTTGAAACGAATTATAACAATAATTTTATTATTTTTATACTTTTACCACT
>NW_027642731.1:0-17982 GCF_032717465.1 Coenobita brevimanus | reverse complement strand
CACCATCGACTACAAGTGCCCAATACCTTCCTATATTGCACACTTGCACTCATCAGCTGGTGACTGTTAGGCGAGGAACTTGGCTTAATGTAGGGGACATCTATATTAGAAATAGATCGGTGGGAGGAGGAACTATTTAAAATATGTCAACTGTCAACCCTAATTAATATTACAATATATACATATTTACTGTTCATAAAAACCATAACCACGCAGTAAAAAAGTCACATCACTCTGATCAGTCCGGTCTCTCTCAAGAAAGCCATCAATTTATCAGTCATAACAATGTCCCCATCACCCAGGATGGTGGAAAGGGTGAAGGGGACGTCTACTGCGCCGCAGTAATGTATAAGTGAAGCACGTTCACGAATAAATCGCCGACAGCGCAGGATGATATGACTGATAGATAACACCGCATTACAGATGTCACAGTGCGGTGGGAAGCGTCTTTCCATATATGGTTTTATGTGGGTTACAATGGTGGCATTAAGCCGTAGCCGTGCCAACACTTTTTCTTCTAAGCGACTGGGACGGTTGGCAGTGTCCCAGTCGCCCAGGTACGGCTTACAAGTTGGAATATTTAGTCTGGTCCACTGACCTTGCCACAGAAGATTTATTGATTTCTTTCCGAGAGAGAGACTCGACCACAGATCACGAGGAACGTCCCAAGTCTCCTCGAGCTCTACAGCCGACTTTGCAAGTAAGTCAGCCTGCTCATTGCCGTAGATACGACAATGACCAGGCACCCAGATCAGCGTGAATGACTTGTTGCATGAATGCAACTTATTAACGATGCGGCCCTGGATCTCGTGAGAGTCCGTAGTGCAAGATGCAATTGCCTGAAGGGCTGATTTTGAATCTGAAAATATGACAATTGAGTCGTGTCTAGAATTGAGAGCATAGTCTATGGCTTTGTCAATAGCAAAAAGTTCTGAAGTAAACACAGATGTATGAGTCGGCAACCGATACCTGAGGGCACATTCAGTCGACCACACACTTGCACCCACACATTCACTCGACTTGGAGCCGTCGGTGTACAATTGATGGGACCCCAAGTGACGAACAATGATGTTACGAAACAAGTGGTGGACCTCCGCCTCCGGCGCCTTGGCCTTTGGTGCTGGGAGCCATGTAACATCGACTGTAAAGCCGGGTGGCTCCCAAGGCGCTATATTTTTAAGCACCAACTTGTCACAGTCACTGGGGTCCACATCAAGCTCCTGAGTCAGTAAGTGGAGGCGAGTGGCAAGTGGCCGACGCACCCCCCGCAGAAGGTGGTGGTATTGACGCAGGGGGGTACAGGCCACATTGCCGATATTACTTTTCTTAATGTCCTTATGCCGTAGGACAACGCCAGGTGGTCACGGCGAATACGGAGGGGAGGCACATTCGCCTCCACTTCCATACGAGCTACACGGGTACACCGGACAGCTCCAAGACACATTCGCAAACATTTATTCTGTAACACATCCAATCCTTTCAGAGTGGCATCGGATGCCGAGCCATACACCTGTGCGCCATAGTCTAGCTTCGATCGAATAAGGGACTTATACACCATTAATAAAGATTTTCTGTCGGCACCCCAGGTAGTACCCGCTAGGTACTTGAGGACATTTAACGGTTTATCACAACGAGCAAGCAAAGTATTAACGTGAAGTTTAAAATTCATTCTACGATCAAAATGTATTCCTAAAAATTTTACAGAATTTTGAAAAGGTACCGCCTGATTATCCAAAGTTAAGCACAAATTAGGTACGTTACGATTAGTGAAAACTATAGCGGCACACTTACGTACGGAAAACTTAAATCCCCACTGCAAGGCCCATTGGTGGACGGAGTCAAGGGCTGCTTGAATCCGCCCAGCCGAAAATTGTGCATTACGGGAAGAGTGCCATATTGCACAATCGTCAGCGTAGAGTGAGTATTTAAGATTCCTCGGGATGGGAGCTGATGACAGAATATCATTGATCATAATACTAAATAAAGTAGGACTAAGCACACTTCCCTGCGGCACCCCGTTTTCCTGGATAAATATATCCGATGTTACGTTACGGGGCAATTTGACAGAGAAAGTTCTGTCCCTTAAGAAATTTGAAATAAAAACAGGCAAATTTCCTCTTAAACCATAAGCATAGAGCTTCATTAGTATACCGTGTCGCCATGTCATGTCATAGGCTTTATGGATGTCCAAGAACACCCCTATCATGAATTCTTTATTGGCAAATGCCTCTGCAATACAATGCTCCAAATTCATTAAATGATCTAGTGAACTTCTGTATTTACGGAAGCCACATTGTTGATCATTTAACAAATTCTTCGACTCTAAAACAAAAAGAAGCCTATTGTTAACCATTCGTTCCATGACCTTACATAGACAAGAAGTCAACACAATAGGACGAAATGAAGTGGGATTCATAAGACGACCAGCCTCTTTGGGTATCGGTATGACGTGCGCAAAGTGCCATGAGTTTGGGAACGTTCGAGACGCCCAAATCTCATTGTACAATGCTAACATCTTAATCAGGTTGTCCTGATTAAGATGCTGGATCATACCGTACGTGATGGTGTCTGGTCCAGGGCTGGTGTCTTTACAGGATTTAAGGGCAAGGAGCAGTTCATCTAGCGTAAACTCTTGGTTGTACGGGGAGTTTACGTCTTCTGTGGCAAAGTCTAATATCTGTAGCTCAGCCGTGCGTTTATGATGTTGGAAACGCGGGTCATAATTGGCTGAGCTACTTACATGAGAAAAACTCCTGGCGAGGATGTTAGCAACGTCCACGGGCTCGTCATAGATGTTATTATTCACCTGAAGGGTGGTGACTGGGAAATATGGGCCTTTATTATTTAATATTCTTATGGTGGACCAGACTTTACGTAATGGTGTTGTACGAGTCACCGTGGACACAAAGGACCGCCAGGAGTCACGTTTGGCCCTTCTTATTATTCTCCTTGCCTCAGCCCGTGCCTGTTTGTATGCAATAAAATTTTTCTCAGTGGGCTGACTATCAAAAATCCTGTATCTCCTATTGCGTTTTCTTAATGCTTGTCGGCAATCCGGCGTCCACCAATGTGCTCTATGCTTCGCATGAACTGTAGAAGTCTTGGGAATAGCAGCCTCAGCTGCATGTAATATGGAAGTAGTTATATTTTCGACCTTAACATCTATGGTCTCCCCAGATATATCTAAATTGGCGATCCTTGAGAAGGATCCCCAATCTGCTTTCTTATAGTTAAATTTTGGAGGTGGAGGGTCCGAAATGATGTCGCGTGTATAAGAAAGACAGATGGGTAAATGATCACTTCCCAAGGAGTCGTCGTAAGGGTCCCATGAGAGATCTTGATGTATACCAGGGAGGCCAAAGATAAGTCAATGGCCGAAAAGTTACCAGTACGATCATCTACACGAGTCGCTCTACCATCGTTCAGAAGACAGAGGCTGGACTGTAGTATTAGGTCGGCTACTTGCTCCCCACGACCATCGATCCTCAAGCTACCCCATTGATAGTGATGGGCGTTAAAATCGCCTAACACTAACTTATTCCCAGGGAGATGTTCAACTAGTGAATTTAAAGCATCACTATCAATGGGGCCATGTGGAGGACAGTACAGAGAGCAAATAGACAGATACGTGTTATTAAATTTTACTCTGCACGCGACAGCTTCCAGAGTAGAATTTAGAATCACTTCCGTTTGTGGGTGTGATTTAGGTGTGTATATGGCTACTCCGTGACCTTCATATCTTCTATACGAGTGGTAGTGTTTGAACTGTGGAGGATCAGGGTGATCCTCCAGGCGCGTCTCCTGTAAACAAACAACGTCTGGCCTGTGTATAGAAAGCAAGATTGCTATATTGTGTAACTTATTCCCAATACTTCTACAATTCCACTGTAGTATAGTGAATGCGGCGGTTTAAGATTTACGGGGGGGGCCAGTGTGTTTAGTTTTTTTATGCCCCCCGCGACCAGGCGAGTGGCTACCGGGGGACCTTTCCCGGTGCTTGCTGACGGAAACCTCCATATTTTGGTCAATAACAAGGCTCCCAGATTCCACCGAGGAAGAGCTATTCTTCCTCTCCCTCGCTGGGCTAGGAGCAGGGAGGACATGAGGACGTGGCTTTGAAAGGGTGGTGAAGTTATGTTTTACAGTCTTGTCAGGCTTCGATTTAGGCTTGACTGACTGAGAAGCAGCAGCGGCCTGTGAGTATGATGAAGCTTTAGGGAGGTCAGTTAGAGAGTTGGATCGTACAGGAGGTTTAGAGGTGGAGGTGGAGGTAGAGTGAGTGACTTGATTAACAAGCACGAGATCAGTCTGCGTCTCCACAGTGCACATCACAGGGCGGGACATCACTGCCGAAGCATAGGACCTATTCGGTGTGGGAGTTGCATGCAACTCCTTCACCTTTTCCTTGCTTCGTAGAAAGAGATGCCCTCAGTCGCCTTCACCGCACAGACCTCTTTCTCCTCCTTCCACTTGGGACAATCCCTAGAGGAAGTGAAGTGAGCACCCTTGCAGTGAAAGCAGCTGACACCCTCTGATGTGCAATGGTCAGCATCATGTCCTTGTGTTGCGCACTTGCCACAGACTGATTGAGAAGCCCGACAAGACTTTTCATGGTGTCCATATAACTGACATCGTAAACAACGAAGTGGGTTAGGGATGTATGTCCTTACATTAACAATTTCATACCCCACTTTGATATGGGTTGGGAGAGTCACTTTACCGAAAGTCAATATAACCGTTGCCGTTTTCGTCCTCCTGCCCTCGGAAAATCTCGTGATGAAACGGGCTTCAATTACATCTTCATGAGCAAGTTCATGTACGATGTCGTCCTCTTCCATGGCCATGAGGTCCCTGCAAGTGATGACTCCCTTGCAGGAATTCATGGAGTGAGGGATCGTTGGCACAACATCATAGCAATGGAATTTGCTCATCTTCATCAAATCCTTAACCTGGGACGAATTTGCAGTCTTTACTAGGAGATCTCCGCTAGCAAGTTTTTTTACCTGTTCCACCTCTCCTGCACATCCATCAATCACCTTCTTGATAATGAAGGGATTGAGGCTGGACAGGGGAGTGGAACCAACCGCATGAATTAAAACAAACTCGGCGTTTTGTACATTAATGTCAAGGCGGGTACGTGTCTGGGGCCGTTCAGTCTGGGGGTAGGCAGTCCGTGAGACAGTCGGGGGTCGGTCAGGACTACCTCCCCCCCTGAAGGGGAGGGAGGCAGCAGTGGCGTCCGCCATAGTTACCACTTCCCCCTTACGGGGGAAGTGGGAAGAAAGAGAAAAACAACCAAGGGAGAATTTGCCCGGGGAAAAAACACCTAGTCTGAGATTACCCTCTCAAACCACTCTCGGGAGGACGCGCCCGTGTGTAACTCACACCCCAGAGCGATCAGTGGGGGGTACACTCCAGAGGTGAGTAAGCAAAGGCAATCTCAGGAAACAGATATAGACACTTACTATATCTCTAAAGGGCTGGGAGGAGAATTAGTACTAGCTAACCTAACTTTATTGAAAAACGCCCTAGTGGCGAAAAAGAAAAAGCTAAAGCCGGTGAGGCAACCCTGCAGCTAGAGGAGAGCCAGAGAAACACGTCTGTACACTCCACGACCATCCATCAAAGTCCCTCGCAGTTCGAGTTTTTTTTTTTTTTTTTTTTTTTTTTTTTTCCCGGCCTATCAACCATTGGGGCCGAAGCCCCTGGTTATTAAGGCCGTGTATATACAGTATATATATATATATATGTATATACATTTAAATATATATACATATATATACAAACATATATATATACATACACACACACACACACACACACACACACACACACACACACACACACTTCCATGCATACATACAGACACATTTTCATGCAAACGTACATATATATATAATAATTTTTAATCTTATTTATTTATTTTTTTGTATTTTTATTCTTTTAATTTTTTCTTGGTTTTATATGTTTTATACCTTATAATATAAAGACAAACTAATCTAAAGACCCTAAAACTAATCACCTAACAGACAAATCGCTAACCTATACTAAATCCTACAGAGACAAATAGCTAGACCTACACTAATGGTAAAAATACCTCGACTAACAGAACACCATCGACTACAGATATGTAATGCCTTTCTACATGACATACCTGTACTCATCACCTGGTGACTGTCAGTCGAGGCACAACCTAATATAGGGGACATCAATATATGAAAGGGAACCAGACGAGTCAGGAACATTTCCATATACGTCAGCTGTCGTCCCTAATTAGAATAACTTAAGCAAGATAATATAATGTATTTACATAATTTGTACAAAAAGTGAAGAACCTCGCCCAGCAGACCACCATCGACTGCAAGTGCCCAATACCTTCCTATATTGCACACTTGCACTCATCATCTGGTGACTGTCAGGCGAGGAACTTGGCTTAATGTAGGGGACATCTATATTAGAAATAGATCGGTGAGAGGAGGAACTATTTAAAATATGTCAACTGTCAACCCTAATTAATATTACAATATATACATATTTACTGTTCATAAAAACCATAACCACGCAGTAAAAAAGTCACATCACTCTGATCAGTCCGGTCTCTCTCAAGAAAGCCATCAATTTATCAGTCATAACAATGTCCCCATCACCCAGGATGGTGGAAAGGGTGAAGGGGACGTCTACTGCGCCGCAGTAATTTATAAGTGAAGCACGTTCACGAATAAATCGCCGACAGCGCAGGATGATATGACTAATAGATAACACCGCATTACAGATGTCACAGTGCGGTGGGAAGCGTCTTTCCATATATGGTTTTATGTGGGTTAAAATGGTGGCATTCAGCCGTAATCGTGCCAACACTTTTTCTTCTAAGCGACTGGGACGGTTGGCAGTGTCCCAGTCGCCCAGGTACGGCTTACAAGTTGGAATATTTAGTCTGGTCCACTGACCTTGCCACAGAAGATTTATTGATTTCTTTCCGAGAGAGAGACTCGACCGTAGATCACGAGGAACGTCCCAAGTCTCCTCGAGCTCTACAGCCGACTTTGCAAGTAAGTCAGCCTGCTCATTGCCGTAGATACGACAATGACCAGGCACCCAGATCAGCGTGAATGACTTGTTGCATGAATGCAACTTATTAACGATGCGGCCCTGGATCTCGTGAGAGTCCGTAGTACAAGATGCAATTGCCTGAAGGGCTGATTTTGAATCTGAAAATATGACAAATGAGTCATGTCTAGAATTGAGAGCATAGTCTATGGCTTTGTCAATAGCAAAAAGTTCTGAAGTAAACACAGATGTATGAGTCGGCAACCGATACCTGAGGGCACATTCAGTCGACCACACACTTGCACCCACACATTCACTCGACTTGGAGCCGTCGGTGTACAATTGATGGGACCCCAAGTGACGAACAATGATGTTACGAAACAAGTGGTGGACCTCCGCCTCCGGCGCCTTGGCCTTTGGTGCTGGGAGCCATGTAACATCGACTGTAAAGCCGGGTGGCTCCCAAGGCGCTATATTTTTAAGCACCAACTTGTCACAGTCACTGGGGTCCACATCAAGCTCCTGAGTCAGTAAGTGGAGGCGAGCGGCAAGTGGCCGACGCACCCCCCGCAGAAGGTGGTGGTATTGATGCAGGGGGGTACAGGCCACATTGCCGATATTACTTTTTCTTAATGTCCTTACACCATAGGAAAATGCCAGGTGGTCACGGCGAATACGGAGGGGAGGCACATTCGCCTCCACTTCCATACGAGCCACACGGGTACACCGTACAGCTCCAAGACACATTCGCAAGCATTTATTCTGTAACACATCCAATCCTTTCAGCGTGGCATCAGATGCCGAGCCATACACCTGTGCGCCATAGTCTAGCTTTGATCGAATAAGGGACTTATACACCATTAATAAAGATTTTCTGTCGGCACCCCAGGTAGTACCCGCTAGGTACTTGAGGACATTTAACGGTTTATCACAACGAGCAAGCAAAGTATTAACGTGAAGTTTAAAATTCATTCTACGATCAAAATGTATTCCTAAAAATTTTACAGAATTTTGAAAAGGTACCGCCTGATTATCCAAAGTTAAGCACAAATTAGGTACGTTACGATTAGTGAAAACTATAGCGGCACACTTACGTACGGAAAACTTAAATCCCCACTGCAAGGCCCATTGGTGGACGGAGTCAAGGGCTGCTTGAATCCGCCCAGCCGAAAATTGTGCATTACGGGAAGAGTGCCATATTGCACAATCGTCAGCGTAGAGTGAGTATTTAAGATTCCTCGGGATGGGAGCTGATGACAGAATATCATTGATCATAATACTAAATAAAGTAGGACTAAGCACACTTCCCTGCGGCACCCCGTTTTCCTGGATAAATATATCCGATGTTACGTTACGGGGCAATTTGACAGAGAAAGTTCTGTCCCTTAAGAAATTTGAAATAAAAACAGGCAAATTTCCTCTTAAACCATAAGCATAGAGCTTCATTAGTATACCGTGTCGCCATGTCATGTCATAGGCTTTATGGATGTCCAAGAACACCCCTATCATGAATTCTTTATTGGCAAATGCCTCTGCAATACAATGCTCCAAATTCATTAAATGATCTAGTGAACTTCTGTATTTACGGAAGCCACATTGTTGATCATTTAACAAATTCTTCGACTCTAAAACAAAAAGAAGCCTATTGTTAACCATTCGTTCCATGACCTTACATAGACAAGAAGTCAACACAATAGGACGAAATGAAGTGGGATTCATAAGACGACCAGCCTCTTTGGGTATCGGTATGACGTGCGCAAAGTGCCATGAGTTTGGGAACGTTCGAGACGCCCAAATCTCATTGTACAATGCTAACATCTTAATCAGGTTGTCCTGATTAAGATGCTGGATCATACCGTACGTGATGGTGTCTGGTCCAGGGCTGGTGTCTTTACAGGATTTAAGGGCAAGGAGCAGTTCATCTAGCGTAAACTCTTGGTTGTACGGGAGTTTACGTCTTCTGTGGCAAAGTCTAATATCTGTAGCTCAGCCGTGCGTTTATGATGTTGGAAACGCGGGTCATAATTGGCTGAGCTACTTACATGAGAAAAACTCCTGGCGAGGATGTTAGCAACGTCCACGGGCTCGTCATAGATGTTATTATTCACCTGAAGGGTGGTGACTGGGAAATATGGGCCTTTATTATTTAATATTCTTATGGTGGACCAGACTTTACGTAATGGTGTTGTACGAGTCACCGTGGACACAAAGGACCGCCAGGAGTCACGTTTGGCCCTTCTTATTATTCTCCTTGCCTCAGCCCGTGCCTGTTTGTATGCAATAAAATTTTTCTCAGTGGGCTGACTATCAAAAATCCTGTATCTCCTATTGCGTTTTCTTAATGCTTGTCGGCAATCCGGCGTCCACCAATGTGCTCTATGCTTCGCATGAACTGTAGAAGTCTTGGGAATAGCAGCCTCAGCTGCATGTAATATGGAAGTAGTTATATTTTCGACCTTAACATCTATGGTCTCCCCAGATATATCTAAATTGGCGATCCTTGAGAAGGATCCCCAATCTGCTTTCTTATAGTTAAATTTTGGAGGTGGAGGGTCCGAAATGATGTCGCGTGTATAAGAAAGACAGATGGGTAAATGATCACTTCCCAAGGAGTCGTCGTAAGGGTCCCATGAGAGATCTTGATGTATACCAGGGGAGGCCAAAGATAAGTCAATGGCCGAAAAGTTACCAGTACGATCATCTACACGAGTCGCTCTACCATCGTTCAGAAGACAGAGGCTGGACTGTAGTATTAGGTCGGCTACTTGCTCCCCACGACCATCGATCCTCAAGCTACCCCATTGATAGTGATGGGCGTTAAAATCGCCTAACACTAACTTATTCCCAGGGAGATGTTCAACTAGTGAATTTAAAGCATCACTATCAATGGGGCCATGTGGAGGACAGTACAGAGAGCAAATAGACAGATACGTGTTATTAAATTTTACTCTGCACGCGACAGCTTCCAGAGTAGAATTTAGAATCACTTCCGTTTGTGGGTGTGATTTAGGTGTGTATATGGCTACTCCGTGACCTTCATATCTTCTATACGAGTGGTAGTGTTTGAACTGTGGAGGATCAGGGTGATCCTCCAGGCGCGTCTCCTGTAAACAAACAACGTCTGGCCTGTGTATAGAAAGCAAGATTGCTATATTGTGTAACTTATTCCCAATACTTCTACAATTCCACTGTAGTATAGTGAATGCGGCGGTTTAAGATTTACGGGGGGGCCAGTGTGTTTAGTTTTTTATGCCCCCCGCGACCAGGCGAGTGGCTACCGGGGGACCTTTCCCGGTGCTTGCTGACGGAAACCTCCATATTTTGGTCAATAACAAGGCTCCCAGATTCCACCGAGGAAGAGCTATTCTTCCTCTCCCTCGCTGGGCTAGGAGCAGGGAGGACATGAGGACGTGGCTTTGAAAGGGTGGTGAAGTTATGTTTTACAGTCTTGTCAGGCTTCGATTTAGGCTTGACTGACTGAGAAGCAGCAGCGGCCTGTGAGTATGATGAAGCTTTAGGGAGGTCAGTTAGAGAGTTGGATCGTACAGGAGGTTTAGAGGTGGAGGTGGAGGTAGAGTGAGTGACTTGATTAACAAGCACGAGATCAGTCTGCGTCTCCACAGTGCACATCACAGGGCGGGACATCACTGCCGAAGCATAGGACCTATTCGGTGTGGGAGTTGCATGCAACTCCTTCACCTTTTCCTTGCTTCGTAGAAAGAGATGCCCTCAGTCGCCTTCACCGCACAGACCTCTTTCTCCTCCTTCCACTTGGGACAATCCCTAGAGGAAGTGAAGTGAGCACCCTTGCAGTGAAAGCAGCTGACACCCTCTGATGTGCAATGGTCAGCATCATGTCCTTGTGTTGCGCACTTGCCACAGACTGATTGAGAAGCCCGACAAGACTTTTCATGGTGTCCATATAACTGACATCGTAAACAACGAAGTGGGTTAGGGATGTATGTCCTTACATTAACAATTTCATACCCCACTTTGATATGGGTTGGGAGAGTCACTTTACCGAAAGTCAATATAACCGTTGCCGTTTTCGTCCTCCTGCCCTCGGAAAATCTCGTGATGAAACGGGCTTCAATTACATCTTCATGAGCAAGTTCATGTACGATGTCGTCCTCTTCCATGGCCATGAGGTCCCTGCAAGTGATGACTCCCTTGCAGGAATTCATGGAGTGAGGGATCGTTGGCACAACATCATAGCAATGGAATTTGCTCATCTTCATCAAATCCTTAACCTGGGACGAATTTGCAGTCTTTACTAGGAGATCTCCGCTAGCAAGTTTTTTTACCTGTTCCACCTCTCCTGCACATCCATCAATCACCTTCTTGATAATGAAGGGATTGAGGCTGGACAGGGGAGTGGAACCAACCGCATGAATTAAAACAAACTCGGCGTTTTGTACATTAATGTCAAGGCGGGTACGTGTCTGGGGCCGTTCAGTCTGGGGGTAGGCAGTCCGTGAGACAGTCGGGGGTCGGTCAGGACTACCTCCCCCCCTGAAGGGGAGGGAGGCAGCAGTGGCGTCCGCCATAGTTACCACTTCCCCTTACGGGGGAAGTGGGAAGAAAGAGAAAAACAACCAAGGGAGAATTTGCCCGGGAAAAAACACCTAGTCTGAGATTACCCTCTCAAACCACTCTCGGGAGGACGCGCCCGTGTGTAACTCACACCCCAGAGCGATCAGTGGGGGGTACACTCCAGAGGTGAGTAAGCAAAGGCAATCTCAGGAAACAGATATAGACACTTACTATATCTCTAAAGGGCTGGGAGGAGAATTAGTACTAGCTAACCTAACTTTATTGAAAAACGCCCTAGTGGCGAAAAAGAAAAAGCTAAAGCCGGTGAGGCAACCCTGCAGCTAGAGGAGAGCCAGAGAAACACGTCTGTACACTCCACGACCATCCATCAAAGTCCCCCAGCTAACGACTTTTTTTTTTTTTTTTTTTTTTTTTTTTACGGCCTATCAACCATTGGGGCCGAAGCCCCTGGTTATTAAGGCCATTTATATATATATATGTATATACATTTAAACATATATACATATATATACAAACATATATATATACATACACACACACACACACACACACACACACACACACACACACACACTTCCATGCATACATACAGACACATTTTCATGCAAACGTACATATATATATAATAATTTTAATCTTATTTATTTATTTTTTTGTATTTTTATTTTTTTAATTTTTTCTTGGTTTTATATTTTTTATACCTTATAATATAAAGACAAACTAATCTAAAGACCCTAAAACTAATCACCTAACAGACAAATCGCTAACCTATACTAAATCCTACAGAGACAAATAGCTAGACCTACACTAATGGTAAAAATACCTCGACTAACAGAACACCATCGACTACAGATATGTAATGCCTTTCTACATTACATACCTGTACTCATCACCTGGTGACTGTCAGTCGAGGCACAACCTAATATAGGGGACATCAATATATGAAAGGGAACCAGACGAGTCAGGAACATTTCCATATACGTCAGCTGTCGTCCCTAATTAGAATAACTTAAGCAAGATAATATAATGTATTTACATAATTTGTACAAAAAGTGAAGAACCTCGCCCAGCAGACCACCATCGACTGCAAGTGCCCAATACCTTCCTATATTGCACACTTGCACTCATCAGCTGGTGACTGTCAGGCGAGGAACTTGGCTTAATGTAGGGGACATCTATATTAGAAATAGATCGGTGGGAGGAGGAACTATTTAAAATATGTCAACTGTCAACCCTAATTAATATTACAATATATACATATTTACTGTTCATAAAAACCATAACCACGCAGTAAAAAAGTCACATCACTCTGATCAGTCCGGTCTCTCTCAAGAAAGCCATCAATTTATCAGTCATAACAATGTCCCCATCACCCAGGATGGTGGAAAGGGTGAAGGGGACGTCTACTGCGCCGCAGTAATTTATAAGTGAAGCACGTTCACGAATAAATCGCCGACAGCGCAGGATGATATGACTGATAGATAACACCGCATTACAGATGTCACAGTGCGGTGGGAAGCGTCTTTCCATATATGGTTTTATGTGGGTTAAAATGGTGGCATTAAGCCGTAGCCGTGCCAACACTTTTTCTTCTAAGCGACTGGGACGGTTGGCAGTGTCCCAGTCGCCCAGGTACGGCTTACAAGTTGGAATATTTAGTCTGGTCCACTGACCTTGCCACAGAAGATTTATTGATTTCTTTCCGAGAGAGAGACTCGACCGTAGATCACGAGGAACGTCCCAAGTCTCCTCGAGCTCTACAGCCGACTTTGCAAGTAAGTCAGCCTGCTCATTGCCGTAGATACGACAATGACCAGGCACCCAGATCAGCGTGAATGACTTGTTGCATGAATGCAACTTATTAACGATGCGGCCCTGGATCTCGTGAGAGTCCGTAGTACAAGATGCAATTGCCTGAAGGGCTGATTTTGAATCTGAAAATATGACAAATGAGTCATGTCTAGAATTGAGAGCATAGTCTATGGCTTTGTCAATAGCAAAAAGTTCTGAAGTAAACACAGATGTATGAGTCGGCAACCGATACCTGAGGGCACATTCAGTCGACCACACACTTGCACCCACACATTCACTCGACTTGGAGCCGTCGGTGTACAATTGATGGGACCCCAAGTGACGAACAATGATGTTACGAAACAAGTGGTGGACCTCCGCCTCCGGCGCCTTGGCCTTTGGTGCTGGGAGCCATGAAACATCGACTGTAAAGCCGGGTGGCTCCCAAGGCGCTATATTTTTTAGCACCAACTTGTCACAGTCACTGGGGTCCACATCAAGCTCCTGAGTCAGTAAGTGGAGGCGAGCGGCAAGTGGCCGACGCACCCCCCGCAGAAGGTGGTGGTATTGACGCAGGGGGGTACAGGCCACATTGCCGATATTACTTTTCCTTAATGTCCTTATGCCATAGGAAAAGGCCAGGTGGTCACGGCGAATACGGAGGGGAGGCACATTCGCCTCCACTTCCATACGAGCTACACGGGTACACCGGACAGCTCCAAGACACATTCGCAAACATTTATTCTGTAACACATCCAATCCTTTCAGAGTGGCATCGGATGCCGAGCCATACACCTGTGCGCCATAGTCTAGCTTCGATCGAATAAGGGACTTATACACCATTAATAAAGATTTTCTGTCGGCACCCCAGGTAGTACCCGCTAGGTACTTGAGGACATTTAACGGTTTATCACAACGAGCAAGCAAAGTATTAACGTGAAGTTTAAAATTCATTCTACGATCAAAATGTATTCCTAAAAATTTTACAGAATTTTGAAAAGGTACCGCCTGATTATCCAAAGTTAAGCACAAATTAGGTACGTTACGATTAGTGAAAACTATAGCGGCACACTTACGTACGGAAAACTTAAATCCCCACTGCAAGGCCCATTGGTGGACGGAGTCAAGGGCTGCTTGAATCCGCCCAGCCGAAAATTGTGCATTACGGGAAGAGTGCCATATTGCACAATCGTCAGCGTAGAGTGAGTATTTAAGATTCCTCGGGATGGGAGCTGATGACAGAATATCATTGATCATAATACTAAATAAAGTAGGACTAAGCACACTTCCCTGCGGCACCCCGTTTTCCTGGATAAATATATCCGATGTTACGTTACGGGGCAATTTGACAGAGAAAGTTCTGTCCCTTAAGAAATTTGAAATAAAAACAGGCAAATTTCCTCTTAAACCATAAGCATAGAGCTTCATTAGTATACCGTGTCGCCATGTCATGTCATAGGCTTTATGGATGTCCAAGAACACCCCTATCATGAATTCTTTATTGGCAAATGCCTCTGCAATACAATGCTCCAAATTCATTAAATGATCTAGTGAACTTCTGTATTTACGGAAGCCACATTGTTGATCATTTAACAAATTCTTCGACTCTAAAACAAAAAGAAGCCTATTGTTAACCATTCGTTCCATGACCTTACATAGACAAGAAGTCAACACAATAGGACGAAATGAAGTGGGATTCATAAGACGACCAGCCTCTTTGGGTATCGGTATGACGTGCGCAAAGTGCCATGAGTTTGGGAACGTTCGAGACGCCCAAATCTCATTGTACAATGCTAACATCTTAATCAGGTTGTCCTGATTAAGATGCTGGATCATACCGTACGTGATGGTGTCTGGTCCAGGGCTGGTGTCTTTACAGGATTTAAGGGCAAGGAGCAGTTCATCTAGCGTAAACTCTTGGTTGTACGGGGAGTTTACGTCTTCTGTGGCAAAGTCTAATATCTGTAGCTCAGCCGTGCGTTTATGATGTTGGAAACGCGGGTCATAATTGGCTGAGCTACTTACATGAGAAAAACTCCTGGCGAGGATGTTAGCAACGTCCACGGGCTCGTCATAGATGTTATTATTCACCTGAAGGGTGGTGACTGGGAAATATGGGCCTTTATTATTTAATATTCTTATGGTGGACCAGACTTTACGTAATGGTGTTGTACGAGTCACCGTGGACACAAAGGACCGCCAGGAGTCACGTTTGGCCCTTCTTATTATTCTCCTTGCCTCAGCCCGTGCCTGCTTGTATGCAATAAAATTTTTCTCAGTGGGCTGACTATCAAAAATCCTGTATCTCCTATTGCGTTTTCTTAATGCTTGTCGGCAATCCGGCGTCCACCAATGTGCTCTATGCTTCGCATGAACTGTAGAAGTCTTGGGAATAGCAGCCTCAGCTGCATGTAATATGGAAGTAGTTATATTTTCGACCTTAACATCTATGGTCTCCCCAGATATATCTAAATTGGCGATCCTTGAGAAGGATCCCCAATCTGCTTTCTTATAGTTAAATTTTGGAGGTGGAGGGTCCGAAATGATGTCGCGTGTATAAGAAAGACAGATGGGTAAATGATCACTTCCCAAGGAGTCGTCGTAAGGGTCCCATGAGAGATCTTGATGTATACCAGGGAGGCCAAAGATAAGTCAATGGCCGAAAAGTTACCAGTACGATCATCTACACGAGTCGCTCTACCATCGTTCAGAAGACAGAGGCTGGACTGTAGTATTAGGTCGGCTACTTGCTCCCCACGACCATCGATCCTCAAGCTACCCCATTGATAGTGATGGGCGTTAAAATCGCCTAACACTAACTTATTCCCAGGGAGATGTTCAACTAGTGAATTTAAAGCATCACTATCAATGGGGCCATGTGGAGGACAGTACAGAGAGCAAATAGACAGATACGTGTTATTAAATTTTACTCTGCACGCGACAGCTTCCAGAGTAGAATTTAGAATCACTTCCGTTTGTGGGTGTGATTTAGGTGTGTATATGGCTACTCCGTGACCTTCATATCTTCTATACGAGTGGTAGTGTTTGAACTGTGGAGGATCAGGGTGATCCTCCAGGCGCGTCTCCTGTAAACAAACAACGTCTGGCCTGTGTATAGAAAGCAAGATTGCTATATTGTGTAACTTATTCCCAATACTTCTACAATTCCACTGTAGTATAGTGAATGCGGCGGTTTAAGATTTACGGGGGGGGCCAGTGTGTTTAGTTTTTTTATGCCCCCCGCGACCAGGCGAGTGGCTACCGGGGGACCTTTCCCGGTGCTTGCTGACGGAAACCTCCATATTTTGGTCAATAACAAGGCTCCCAGATTCCACCGAGGAAGAGCTATTCTTCCTCTCCCTCGCTGGGCTAGGAGCAGGGAGGACATGAGGACGTGGCTTTGAAAGGGTGGTGAAGTTATGTTTTACAGTCTTGTCAGGCTTCGATTTAGGCTTGACTGACTGAGAAGCAGCAGCGGCCTGTGAGTATGATGAAGCTTTAGGGAGGTCAGTTAGAGAGTTGGATCGTACAGGAGGTTTAGAGGTGGAGGTGGAGGTAGAGTGAGTGACTTGATTAACAAGCACGAGATCAGTCTGCGTCTCCACAGTGCACATCACAGGGCGGGACATCACTGCCGAAGCATAGGACCTATTCGGTGTGGGAGTTGCATGCAACTCCTTCACCTTTTTCCTTGCTTCGTAGAAAGAGATGCCCTCAGTCGCCTTCACCGCACAGACCTCTTTCTCCTCCTTCCACTTGGGACAATCCCTAGAGGAAGTGAAGTGAGCACCCTTGCAGTGAAAGCAGCTGACACCCTCTGATGTGCAATGGTCAGCATCATGTCCTTGTGTTGCGCACTTGCCACAGACTGATTGAGAAGCCCGACAAGACTTTTCATGGTGTCCATATAACTGACATCGTAAACAACGAAGTGGGTTAGGGATGTATGTCCTTACATTAACAATTTCATACCCCACTTTGATATGGGTTGGGAGAGTCACTTTACCGAAAGTCAATATAACCGTTGCCGTTTTCGTCCTCCTGCCCTCGGAAAATCTCGTGATGAAACGGGCTTCAATTACATCTTCATGAGCAAGTTCATGTACGATGTCGTCCTCTTCCATGGCCATGAGGTCCCTGCAAGTGATGACTCCCTTGCAGGAATTCATGGAGTGAGGGATCGTTGGCACAACATCATAGCAATGGAATTTGCTCATCTTCATCAAATCCTTAACCTGGGACGAATTTGCAGTCTTTACTAGGAGATCTCCGCTAGCAAGTTTTTGACCTGTTCCACCTCTCCTGCACATCCATCAATCACCTTCTTGATAATGAAGGGATTGAGGCTGGACAGGGGAGTGGAACCAACCGCATGAATTAAAACAAACTCGGCGTTTTGTACATTAATGTCAAGGCGGGTACGTGTCTGGGGCCGTTCAGTCTGGGGGTAGGCAGTCCGTGAGACAGTCGGGGGTCGGTCAGGACTACCTCCCCCCCTGAAGGGGAGGGAGGCAGCAGTGGCGTCCGCCATAGTTACCACTTCCCCCTTACGGGGGAAGTGGGAAGAAAGAGAAAAACAACCAAGGGAGA
>NW_027642730.1:0-2997 GCF_032717465.1 Coenobita brevimanus | reverse complement strand
TGATGTATACCAGGGGAGGCCAAAGATAAGTCAATGGCCGAAAAGTTACCAGTACGATCATCTACACGAGTCGCTCTACCATCGTTCAGAAGACAGAGGCTGGACTGTAGTATTAGGTCGGCTACTTGCTCCCCACGACCATCGATCCTCAAGCTACCCCATTGATAGTGATGGGCGTTAAAATCGCCTAACACTAACTTATTCCCAAGGAGATGTTCAACTAGTGAATTTAAAGCATCACTATCAATGGGGCCATGTGGAGGACAGTACAGAGAGCAAATAGACAGATACGTGTTATTAAATTTTACTCTGCACGCGACAGCTTCCAGAGTAGAATTTAGAATCACTTCCGTTTGTGGGTGTGATTTAGGTGTGTATATGGCTACTCCGTGACCTTCATATCTTCTATACGAGTGGTAGTGTTTGAACTGTGGAGGATCAGGGTGATCCTCCAGGCGCGTCTCCTGTAAACAAACAACGTCTGGCCTGTGTATAGAAAGCAAGATTGCTATATTGTGTAACTTATTCCCAATACTTCTACAATTCCACTGTAGTATAGTGAATGCGGCGGTTTAAGATTTACCGGGGGGGCCAGTGTGTTTAGTTTTTATGCCCCCGCGACCAGGCGAGTGGCTACCGGGGACCTTTCCCGGTGCTTGCTGACGGAAACCTCCATATTTTGGTCAATAACAAGGCTCCCAGATTCCACCGAGGAAGAGCTATTCTTCCTCTCCCTCGCTGGGCTAGGAGCAGGGAGGACATGAGGACGTGGCTTTGAAAGGGTGGTGAAGTTATGTTTTACAGTCTTGTCAGGCTTCGATTTAGGCTTGACTGACTGAGAAGCAGCAGCGGCCTGTGAGTATGATGAAGCTTTAGGGAGGTCAGTTAGAGAGTTGGATCGTACAGGAGGTTTAGAGGTGGAGGTGGAGGTAGAGTGAGTGACTTGATTAACAAGCACGAGATCAGTCTGCGTCTCCACAGTGCACATCACAGGGCGGGACATCACTGCCGAAGCATAGGACCTATTCGGTGTGGGAGTTGCATGCAACTCCTTCACCTTTTTCCTTGCTTCGTAGAAAGAGATGCCCTCAGTCGCCTTCACCGCACAGACCTCTTTCTCCTCCTTCCACTTGGGACAATCCCTAGAGGAAGTGAAGTGAGCACCCTTGCAGTGAAAGCAGCTGACACCCTCTGATGTGCAATGGTCAGCATCATGTCCTTGTGTTGCGCACTTGCCACAGACTGATTGAGAAGCCCGACAAGACTTTTCATGGTGTCCATATAACTGACATCGTAAACAACGAAGTGGGTTAGGGATGTATGTCCTTACATTAACAATTTCATACCCCACTTTGATATGGGTTGGGAGAGTCACTTTACCGAAAGTCAATATAACCGTTGCCGTTTTCGTCCTCCTGCCCTCGGAAAATCTCGTGATGAAACGGGCTTCAATTACATCTTCATGAGCAAGTTCATGTACGATGTCGTCCTCTTCCATGGCCATGAGGTCCCTGCAAGTGATGACTCCCTTGCAGGAATTCATGGAGTGAGGGATCGTTGGCACAACATCATAGCAATGGAATTTGCTCATCTTCATCAAATCCTTAACCTGGGACGAATTTGCAGTCTTTACTAGGAGATCTCCGCTAGCAAGATAATTTACCTGTACCACCTCTCCTGCACATCCATCAATCACCTTCTTGATAATGAAGGGATTGAGGCTGGACAGGAGAGTGGAACCAACCGCATGAATTAAAACAAACTCGGCGTTTTGTACATTAATGTCAAGGCGGGTACGTGTCTGGGGCCGTTCAGTCTGGGGGTAGGCAGTCCGTGAGACAGTCGGGGGTCGGTCAGGACTACCTCCCCCCCTGAAGGGGAGGGAGGCAGCAGTGGAGTCCGCCATAGTTACCACTTCCCCATTACGGGGGAAGTGGGAAGAAAGAGAAAAACAACCAAGGGAGAATTTGCCCGGGGAAAAAACACCTAGTCTGAGATTACCCTCTCAAACCACTCTCGGGAGGACGCGCCCGTGTGTAACTCACACCCCAGAGCGATCAGTGGGGGGTACACTCCAGAGGTGAGTAAGCAAAGGCAATCTCAGGAAACAGATATAGACACTTACTATATCTCTAAAGGGCTGGGAGGAGAATTAGTACTAGCTAACCTAACTTTATTGAAAAACGCCCTAGTGGCGAAAAAGAAAAAGCTAAAGCCGGTGAGGCAACCCTGCAGCTAGAGGAGAGCCAGAGAAACACGTCTGTACACTCCACGACCATCCATCAAAGTCCCTCGCAGTTCGAGTTTTTTTTTTTTTTTTTTTTTTTTTTTTTTTTCCCGGCCTATCAACCATCGGGGCCGAAGCCCCTGGTTATTAAGGCCATGGATATATATATATGTATATACATTTAAATATATATACATATATATACAAACATATATATATACATACACACACACACACACACACACACACACACACACACACACACACACTTCCATGCATACATACAGACACATTTTCATGCAAACGTACATATATATATAATATTTTTAATCTTATTTATTTATTTTTTTGTATTTTTATTCTTTTAATTTTTTCTTGGTTTTATATGTTTTATACCTTATAATATAAAGACAAACTAATCTAAAGACCCTAAAACTAATCACCTAACAGACAAATCGCTAACCTATACTAAATCCTACAGAGACAAATAGCTAGACCTACACTAATGGTAAAAATACCTCGACTAACAGAACACCATCGACTGCAGATATGTAATGCCTTTCTACATGACATACCTGTACTCATCACCTGGTGACTGTCAGTCGAGGCACAACCTAATATAGGGGACATCAATATATGAAAGGGAACCAGACGAGTCAGGAACATTTCCATATACGTCAGCTGTCGTCCCTAATTAGAACAACTTAAGCAAGATAATATAATGTATTTACATAATTTGTACAAAAAGTGAAGAACCTCGCCCAGCAGAC
>NW_027642729.1:0-1998 GCF_032717465.1 Coenobita brevimanus | reverse complement strand
ATTTGCCCGGGGAAAAAACACCTAGTCTGAGATTACCCTCTCAAACCACTCTCGGGAGGACGCGCCCGTGTGTAACTCACACCCCAGAGCGATCAGTGGGGGGTACACTCCAGAGGTGAGTAAGCAAAGGCAATCTCAGGAAACAGATATAGACACTTACTATATCTCTAAAGGGCTGGGAGGAGAATTAGTACTAGCTAACCTAACTTTATTGAAAAACGCCCTAGTGGCGAAAAAGAAAAAGCTAAAGCCGGTGAGGCAACCCTGCAGCTAGAGGAGAGCCAGAGAAACACGTCTGTACACTCCACGACCATCCATCAAAGTCCCTCGCAGTTCGAGGGAGACCCAGCCCGTTTTATATAGACGAACTCAAAGAAGTAAGAGGGTTAACTCAGGAAAGAAAGAAGGGTAACTCAAAGAAGCAAGAAGCGCAACTCAATGAAGCTGGAAGGCAGAACAGAAACTCAAGGTCGAAACCATGAACAGATACAGGAAGGTGGTTCGAAACAGCTCTTAAAGCATTGACACGCAGCTGGGCCAGGTTTTTTTCCTACAATCTGATATTTATAAACTCTGTTCACAGAACACAAAGCATGGTACTAATAAATGAAAATGAAAGATTCTGAATATTACATATGAATATAAGCAATGTATATCGGCCACGCGTAACAATGTCCGCCCTTGTGTGTCCTTTGCTTCTATTCTTTCTCGGTCAAAGCCTGTTGTGTGCCATCATGGATCCCCTGCTCCACATTGTGACCCTCCTCCTCATCCCTTGTCTGATACCAGACGTCCTACTACTCCTCGTGGTCGCTCAGAGACTCCAGTACATTTGCAGTCTGCATCTCAACCGGCTGCTGCTCCTGTACTGGCTGTTACTCTTGTGCAGGCTGTTACTACTGTACCATCTGCTACCCCTGTTCTGGCTGCTACTCCTATACTGGCTGCTACTCCTGTACTGGCTGCTACTGCTCTACCAACTGATATTCCTGTTCCGATTACTACTCCTGTATCAGCTGCTCCTCCCATACCAGCTGCTGCTCCTGTGCCATCTGCTCACTCTGCTACTAGTGTTCAGTCTACTCCTCATCTGTGTGCCTCTACAGTTTCTAGTATGTCCTCAACTTCTGGCATAGAGATGGAAATTGCGTCTGCCAACCTCAAACAGGTGAGGAGTGAGGAGTCTTTGGGTGACTCTCGTCCACCTAAGGTTCAAACTTCTGTGCAGCATTAGGACTCTGATGGGGCTCTTCGCTCTGCAACCCAGGCAGTGGTGGCGTCTAAGTCGGTGGGTGTTCTTGACGGTCTTTCTAAGATCCCAGTCCCTACTTCTTGCTCAGGTGAGGCGGGGTCTGGGCTTTGGATACTCAAAAGGCTCGGTAGCCTGCTCCCTCTGATCAGTCACCCAGCAGCCAGGCCTTAGTAGATTCGGTTGGGGAGGATCTGGTTGGCCCCAAGGTGCCAGCCGGAACCCCACACGGGGGTGTGGCAGGAACGAGTGGGTCTTCCAGGACGGTCTTTGTGCCTCGGGTTCATTCTGGCAATAGGCGGGACTGGTATCGAGGTAAAGGCCCTTCCATCCATGGATACTCTAATACTTCATTGTCTTCTTATTTGGTAAGGCAGAGCTCCACGCCTAGGAGGAAGGGCTTTCACACCCTTCCCAGTAAGGTTGCTACATAGCTTTGATGTTTCTCCTTTCATATTATTTATTACTACTCACTACGGCTCAATCAGTACCAATTTGTCTCCAGTGGAACTGTAGAGGTGCCATGGCGAATTGGGAGGCATTGCAGTTATTACTCTCTGCTCTGAGCCCGCTCTGTGTCTGTCTTCAGGAGACAATGGTGGGGGATAGACAGTTCCCTTCTATTAGGGGTATGAGGTCTTCCATGCGTCTCCTCCTGGCGGTCACAGAGGTGGATGTGCAATTTTGTGCCGTTCTGATGTCCCCTTTATTTCCTTTGCAATACAGTCTCCCCTTCAAGTTCTGGCAGT